>NW_010341026.1:0-1351 GCF_000700745.2 Antrostomus carolinensis
TAAGCATATGGTGTTGTGCTTCCCTACCCTACCCCCGGTGTGGGAATACACCTTTGGGCAGAGTGTCTAGGATGCACTCTGTTAAATGAACATCAGGCCATTTTAAACCTGATCAGCTTCTTACCAAACTTAAAAACAAAACAAAAAAACCCCCACGAACAAAAAAACACAAAACAAAACAAAACCCCAACAAAACCAAAAAACCCGATCCCTGTATTTGCACCCTTTTCACAGGGAGAGCGGAAAGCAGAACGCATCAGCCTGCCACAGTGCAGGAGGAAGGGGAAGGCTCTGCATTTAATGAACCTGCTTTGTACTCAGCACCGGGGTCTGTGTCAGATCCCTTGTGCTGCAGCCCTTGGCAGAGCATTTGTTTTTGTGTCACTCCACTGAAGGTTGTGGCTTTTCAAAAGGCTGTCCCCAAATGGTCTTCTAAATGCAAATTCAGGAGTAGTTATTCCCAGCTTCTTTGGGGTCTCCAGAATACAGATAAATTGCTCAATGCTAGAGGAAGACTTCTAGTTTAATTTGAGGGAGTAGTTAAGAGTGAGACTTCCATAGAGCATCTCTGTATCAGTATGTTCTGGATGAATTTGTTTTCCAGAAAAGTTTGCCTTAAATATAACTGAGGAAACAGTGTTTCTTAATGCCCTCTTAATTCAGAGAAGGATCAGCAATGTTATTCATTTTAGCAATTTAAGTGGATACAATGGCCTAGGACCAAGCATACTTTACAACAAGCTGTATTTGTTCTTGTTGAAAACGTTAATTATCTTTTTATAGACAGATGGCACTGGAGTGTAGCAAATGTATGGTGAACCTGTGCTCACAAATGTTTAGGTTTTTAATGTGCACAGGTTCCAATTTAAGTTTAATTCTATTTTAGGATTATTGTGATGATTGTAGGGTAATTAATTTCACTTGGGAGTATAGTGCTCTTGTTTTGGTACATTAGGTTAAAATAAATACTTAAGTTGTATCATTGTGGTTAATACTGACAACTTAGAATAGTGCTTAAAACCAAATATCTAGCAAATACAGTATTCAGCTCTTTAGTCTCTAATGAAAAACAAATCAAAATAAACTTCTATAATGCTGTTCAAATCATAAGAGCATATTTTTAGCCTCATGATTGAGAATATAAAAAGTTTTCTATTTTGTTGGAGCTCTGCTTTTGCCATGGGAATTAATGTTTTTGTTCCATGGTGTTTTTTATTCAAATTAATTGAAATATATTTGATTATTAGACACTTATAACGTGAGTAGGGCAGTTAGGAGACAGTTTCTGAAACAAAAATAACTTCATACTGCTGAAGCAAATCAATTGTCTGTCTTTATGATTACTGTAGGG
>NW_010341026.1:1367-3820 GCF_000700745.2 Antrostomus carolinensis
AGTTCGATTCGTTCCTTATGATCTTTGCATTTACTGTTCTATTGCTATGATTTTTTTTTTCCCTTTATGGTCTTTAACTTGCCTATTTTTCCCCCTTTGAGCAATTTGCTTTATAAGCATTAGTAGTTTATATGGAAGATAAATGTAATCTTCTAACTTCTTCTAATTGAGTTTAATGTAACTTGTGTTATTGAAACTATGATAAAACAATGAGGTGGGAAAGAGCTTGCATTAAATATTACCTACTGGCTGTGACTATTTTTTTCTCTTTTGGAAAGAACTAAATGCTGAATTGCACTGCAATGATGATTGTTTTCCAAATAAGTTGAGAGGAGGCTTCAACAACAGCATCTCCCTGATTCTTGTCTGGTTTTAATTGGATGCTTGTTAAACTAGCTATTTCAATAAATAGGATGCAAAAGCCAAAGGAAGGAATGTTGTATAAATACCTTATCCTGAATACTCTGTTGCTGTTAGGCACTAAACATTGTATGAACCTTTGCCACTTGGACAGCTGGGGCAGTTCTTGTTTCTGGATGTCACATTTTTGGGGAGTTAGATGCAACTGAGCAAGAGCGCTATATCTGTGGGTTAAGTTAAAATAAGTAAAGATGGTATCGGCTAGTCCAGCTGGCTTTCGCTTCCCACAGTTCTGTACTTTCTATATATGCAGAAGAGAGCAGATACACCTCCTTGTTTACCTACATTTCAAGTAAGATGCCAGCTTCTTCTGTTGGCTGAGCAGAGCTATCAGAAAGGTGGTAGCTTCAGGTTGGAGCCCTGCAATCATCTGGCTGCAGGCATCTTAAATGCCTTGATGCCTCAACTATAAGCCAGCAGTTTTAGGAGTGAGTAGTAATTTGACCTCCTTGGGGCATTTTATTTCCATGTGCATATTCTAATGATGTTAACCATGGCTTCTGCCTTAGTAGTATGCCATACAATAGAAGCCCTGTATTTTTTTCTCTATGTGCAGGTAGAAGGGACTAAGCCCTTAATTAAAAACACTTACCGAAACTTGCTTTTGTTCCTCATAACCTCTGATTAAACAAACAACAACAACAAAAAAATCTCATAAGTCCCCTACTTGGTCTTGAAGCAGTTTCTTGCATAGTCCCATGCTCTTGCATTGTCACTTAGCCAAGAGAAAATCTTGCTTATGGCACTCTGGAGTGTTGATGGGGTGGATCAGACCAAAACAAATTTTTCTCTGTTAGGAAATCTTCCATTTCTTTCTCACCATATTGTAATGAAACTAAAAGCAGATCCAGGACTGAAAGATACTGTTTGATAAGTACCCCCATTCAAAAAGCCATCTCTTTGGGAATATTTAAATTTCTCTTTGAGAGTGGCTATTCAGAGTTGGAGCCAGAAGGACACATCTACGGGCCCATAAATCCTAAGCAACTTAGTGTAATTGCATTGTACAGTTTCCTTCTCAAAACCACTCCCAGAAGGACTTAAATCCAGGTACTGTGTAGGTTTAATGCCTCTGAAGCTGGCTTCCTTCCATGGGTTTTGGTGACTGACCTGTGCAGCAGAAACATGGAACAAGTCTCAGAGATTCAAAATCCTATATATTTAGATCAGATCATACTTTTCACACTCATGGGAGAGAAATTAAGTACTTTCTGAAAAAAAAAAAAATATTTTTAGGTATTGAATGCCCACCCAAGGCCTTTTCTGTTCTGGAAACTGGCTTTTAATCTTATAATTAGAAAACTGCATTTAAGATCAGCTCAACTGCTTTCAGAAATGTTTGGGTTTGTGGGGTTTTTTTTTTTGGTTTTTGTTTTTTTCTCTCAAGTTTTAAGATGTAGGAACTTGAGGTTTCTTAAATTTCAGTACTTGGATCGGAGGTGGAAAAACAAATGTTTTTAAAATGGGCATACCACTTCAGGAATTCTGTCTTCAAAATGAAAAACCCAACAAATTGCTGCCTGGCTGTTTGCTAGCCTTTCAGCATTCAGTTTCTTGATGTAAAGAAGAGAGACTATCATCAGCTGTATATGATAGTAGTTTATATACCTCTTTGCCAGAAATCTGCTTTTTATCAGTTATCTGCTGGTAGGTGCCTGGTTCAACTTTTATACTATTGAATAATAAAATAATTTTAAATAAGCATGAAATAGTGTCATGTTTACCATGTAAGTGCATCAGGGAGATGTGATTACAGTGGGTTTCTAATCCACATGTAAAGTTTATGGGAAGTTTGAAATTGTCTTTTTTTTTTTTTTTTTTCCCCACCAAAGAAGCTGCTCAACTCCACTTGTGAGTAGTGAGCTCGAGCTGAAGATCTGTTGAGGGTTTTCTGATAAATCCTCTTTAGGCAGAGGGTTAAGCTTTAAATGGCTTGGGTTGGAAGGGGCCTTTAAAGGTCATCTGGTCTAACCTCACTGAAATGAGCAGGGACATCTTCAACCAGATCAGGTTTCTCACAGCCCTTTGAATGT
>NW_010341026.1:3878-17498 GCF_000700745.2 Antrostomus carolinensis
TTAAAAAAAAAAAAAAAAAAAAAAAAAAGTTGTTCTTAAGTATTTTTCAGAATTAATTTGATTTGAGGTTATATCCTGCTCAGATTCTACCTGAGCCAGTGCTGCTGCTGACACTGAGTTCTTGGCTGATGCTCTTGAGACAAAACCGAAACCCCACCATTCTGCACAACAAAGGCTGTTATTGATAATTGACTGGAATTGTTAGATAAAATAAATTTAACTGACAAATGCAGAGATTCTTTTGCACATGAAAAAAAGCAGATCTTTATTTAACACTTTGTCTCCAAATACAGTATCTTGATCTAAGCATGCTGCTTCACAGAATAATTAGTTCTTTTATTTGTATAAAATCTATGAACTTGATTCTTGAATCTTAACCCAGGGAGTGCTACCTCCTTGGATTTGGTGACCTCTGGGAAATGCAGCCTGAGCTGGGGCTTCAACTGGGAGGATGAGTGGCTCCAGGAGACTCTGCAGCTTTGTAGGCTCTGCAAAATTGCTTCATTACCCCATCACTAGACCTGCCTTTATCACTGCCTTTTCCTATTGCTGTTTATTTTCTATGCTACTCCTGTTTTATTCTCCTTCCATTCCATATATCTATTTTGGCATGAGGACCCACATTTCTCCCTTTTCCATGACACTTCTGTATCTGACTGCATTTCCCAGCTGGAACCCTTTGCTCTCCTTTTCTGGATAGTGAGCACTCTGTAGCAAGGGCAGTGCTTGCTGCACTATGTTCTCTATATCCCTAGGATGCTTTTGCATCTTGGCCTGTTGCTGCAGGGCAGGATGCCCAACATCACCCCTTTGAGCTGGTAAAGGCTCTGGGCTAGCTTGCTTCAGCAGTTGTTAGTCTGCTGCTTGTAAACTCATTTTGTTCTGGTTTGCAGAGCCCCATTGCACTGGGAGCACTGGGCCATCACAAAGTCTCTGAGCTGCCGAAGTACTACTTGAAATAACTGAGCAAGTGTTCTGCCAACTTATTGCAAATGGAAAGCAGAGCCAGCACAAAATGGGATTGCAGCAAATATACCAGTAAGAATGCATTAGGGTCTCACAGACCAGCATGTAAACAACCAGCATCTACAAAGCATGGTGTAAGATCAGACAGGAAGGGCACAAGTTCTCCCTGTAGCCTTCAATTTATACAAATGACATAGAGAAGCAGCAGCAAATGCAGGATTTAATGTCACGGGCTGTCCTGTCTCAGGCTGGCTCCAACCAGTTAGTTACTACTTGGGGTTTGTTTTTTTTGTTTTTTTTTTTTTTTCCTTCTGGTAACATGTGGCAGGTTCACTCTAACCTCCTGTTTCGAACAGCTCTGATTACCATGCTTATGCCTTTAAATCTCTGCTGTGATGAGATCAGCTATTTCCTCATTACCTTCTCCTTCTAGGACACCTATTTTACCCTTAGTGCATATGTTACTCCATGTGTTGCACCAGAACATATGTTTTGGTTTTCAGCTTTTTGCTCAGTTCTTTGGGCTATGTAGAAGTAATGTGTTTTAGTTGTGCATAAACATGGTGATTTATGTGTCATGTTGCTGCAGTATGCAGATTTCAGCACGTAAAACATAATTGCTTACACTCTGTACTGTAACAGAATTATTTTTATTTCAGAGTCACAAAGACTAAATACTTCCTATGTTCTTTAAACACACGCTTTCTAAGAGAAGGCTGCATACTGGATATTCCTTCCGTTTACTATCATAGAATCACCTGGTTGGAAAAGACCTCTCAGATCATCGAGTCCAACTGTACCTATCTGCTACTAAACCATGTCTTTGAGCACTCCATCTAACCATCTCCAGGGCTGGTGACTCAACCACCTCCCTAGGCAGCCCGTTCCAGTGCCTGATAACCCTTTCAGTGAAGAAGTATGTCCCGACATCCAATCTGTACCTCCCTTGGCACAACTTAAGGCTGTTTCCTCTTGTTCTGTCACTAGTTACTTGGGAGAAAAGACACACACCTGCCTCACTACAACCTCCTTTCAGGTAGCTGTAGACAGTGATAAGGTCTCCCCTCAGCCTCCTCTTCTCTAGACTAAACAACCACAGTTCCCTCAGCCACTCCTCATAAGACTTGTTCTCCAGCTCCTTCACCAGCTTTGTTGCCCTTCTCTAGACACGCTCCAGCAACTCAATGTTGTTCTTGTAATGAGGGGCCCAAAACTGGACACAGTATTCAAGATGCGGCTGCACCAAAGCTGAGTACAGGGGAAGGATGACTTCTCTGGTGTATCATCTCATGTGATAGGAAAGAAAGCAAAGAAGATTAGGTAATCCAGCATTGTAGTATGGAACATTTATCAGCATATGTTTGAAACTGATATATCATTTCCTGATGTCACTCAAGCCACTAGAGGCTCCTGCTGGCAAAACCCTTCTCCATCCCCAACGTTGTTACTTGTATTCTGTTTTTGCATTAAAGAAGAAATGTTTTAGGAATATCTAAAGAAATTTAGGGGTAATATTTATTTTCCCTGCAATTTATAAGCATTCCAACTGCTCAGAGGAATCCACAATAGATTTTAAAATAATTCAAATAACTTATATCTTGATTTCCTAATGTTTTGATATCTTGAATCTGCCAAAGTATCTGTGAATTTCTAAACAGCAGTGGGGTGAAAATTCCATTTGTAGCAAAAGACTGAATCGTAAAATGGCAATTCTAAATAAAGGAATTATTGTTGATCCAGATCTGATACTTGTCTCCCACCCAACCATTTATCTAGGCTGGGATTAAACAAAATATTCATGTTCACTTTCTCTATCATTTGTGCTGAAAAACATAGTTCTGTCCTTTTTACGGTGGCAGAGTTACCTAGAGTATATTTGCCTAAATTGCCAGTGACATTTATCTACAACTGTAAACTAAATCAAGATATTCTACAGAACGTTTTGGAAACCTACCTAATATCGCTTGTGGGAAAACGTTGCTGTCAAGAAATCTGTTGCCTATATGAGAACTAATTCAACCTGCTGGTGAATCATTAGGCAGCATAAAATGTTTATTTGAGCAGAGGAACAGACCAATTTGCCAGTAAAATGAAAGATACAGTAAACATTATCTTAATATTGCCTTACAAATGTGATTACTTGGAACATGTCAGCTTCCCTTGACTTCAGGCCCCTCAGCAACCCTGGATTCCTCAGGCGGAGGCATCTACACAGGAGGGATGCATGTGCCAAGCCAGGAGGAAATGTCTGCTGCAGTCCTGGCAGCCCCAAGGTGGTCCAGCTTCTCAGGGAGAGGACAGATGCGTGGGAAGGGAGCAAGGGAGTGAGGTGACAGCTTATTTTAGCCATTGCGCTAGATTCTTCTGTTTGAGGGAAGCAAAGCTTTTTATTTCCCTGCATCCATTTGGCTAGGATAATGCTAGCAGAGCTGCACAGAACTCTTATGGAGGCTGTGATGAGTTACAGTGAAGTCAGTGCCAGCTGTAGATGGGAACAGCTGAGTGCTACTAACTGCTGCTAGTGCAACGGCAGTATTTTGTAATTCCTCTTTGTCCGCATTTGACAACCCAAAACTGCAAGGACAAGTGCAATAGAAACTTCAGTGACTTGTTGCTTTCCTTTGCCTGCTATCTTCAACAGTGCCTTCTTGGTGACATCAGTGATGATGCAACCTGCAATCTTCTTGGCTTCTTTTGCTCTTTGAGTAACTCCTCAGGCTTATTAGATGTCCTGCTGGCAGCTGACTTACAAACTGGTGATGGCTAGAAGATGTTGACCTTCCATATCTCATCATGGGTTCCTTCCCCTCTCCTCCCAGATTGTCAGTGAGAAGCATGGACCAGCCAGGGGGCTACTGAGGCATAGCATTACTGCAGCACCAGAAGCTCGTTGATCCCAGAACTGTGCTACAGCTTTTATTCAGGTTTCCCCCACTTTGTGCCAGATGAGAAGCAGTAGATCCTTGCAAAGAACATTGCAAGGAAGGCGTCCTCAGACCTTTCCTCCATGCTAGTCCCAAACAGTTCCTTAAAAAGTGCAACTTCTTCATTAAGGTGATGATTCACCGAAACTTGAGCTAAAAGAAACAACTTGCTTCTACTGCTTGCTTATATTACTCTCTGATCAGGTGGTGAGAGACCCAGCCTTAGCACCTGTCCTTGTTCCAGTGCCGCTGCTCCAGATGTTGTACGTGTTGCAGACAGACACAAGGACAAGAACTGTCCTGTTTGCATTTTCAATACCAAGGCAGACTGTAGTGATAAGTTAGCTGTGCCAGCAGACAGATTTGTTTCCAGAACCCAAAGAGCTGCTACTATCATCACCTTATGGTGTGCTACCACAGTAAAGTAATAAGCAGTGTCAGACTTTACCTGTTCTCAGTTTAAGTTCCTCATTTGAAACAGAATGGCATCAGCTGCTTAATATCACTTGTGTCTTAAAATATTCTGCAGGCAGATCTTTGGACAGCCTTATGCTTTTGCAAAGTTATTTCCTGAAATATTGTGTGCAATGAGTCTGAAAGATAGTGGAATAGATTAGCACTTCAGTGTCTTGCATGCAGAAATAGGCTCTGTTGAAGATGAGGAATGGATCTCCTGTTGGAGGACAAGCATTCAAGGCTCTGTTCCACAGTAAGCTACTTGCATGGTTTGGAGAAAAACACTTAGAGGCAGATACTTGTGTGCTGTCATCACTGCATACTGGTGCCTATATTCTTCTCCCTTTTAAAAAAATAAATCTGGTCTTTGCACGCTTTGTCTGTGGCTGTATTTCTGTGCCTTGTTTTTATAGTCGTGCTCTGTACCCAAGGCATGTTAGAAAGAAATACATTAAGGACTGTGATGTCATCTGATGCTATTTTAATAGAGACTCTATAAGAATTGAAATAATAAGTTCTATTAGACTCTGAGACAAAATTATGTTTCTTTAAAGTGCATTTTAATTGTAAAGTCAGTGAAGTAAAAGACATGCTACACGTCTCAGAGAGACCTAAAGTATGCTTCAGGAATGAGGGAGGAAGGCTATTTTATGGTGTTGCAGAAATATCATATTAGTTCATTGAGGAACTGATGGAGCTGCCTCTGGTGACTCACGTGTGCCAGACCTCAGAAATGCTGGTAGTTTTTTGTGAGACCCTACCACAGGCTTCCACGCTGCTCCAAGGTGTGATGGGAACTGCACTGCACCCTTTAATGAGGCACGTCTGTTTGCAAAGTCATTATCAACTCCAACTCTTACCAGAACTCATGGTCATGTTATGAAGTCCTGCTCCTTTACAGATGGCTGATTCAGTTTATGGCAACAAAGCGGGAGCTGTACGGTGTGGCCTCAGCCTGCTCCCAGGAGGGTTGGGGAGGATATGTCAGCAACGTGCCAAACCTTACCAGTGGTGAGGAACAAAGAGCAATCCTAGGTTATGTGATGGTATTGCACCGTATTATCTTATGTGACAGTGGGTATTGTAATGTCTTATCTTTTACAGTTCACAGAATCACACAGAATCACAGAATGTTCACAGAAAACAAAAAAACCCACAAACCAAACCATGATTCATCTGAATATATTTAGATATTTCAGTAAATATTGTGATGGTTCTTCCAATTCTTCAGCAATAACTATACCCTGGCCTTGTCAGTTGTCTTCTTCAAAGTTAGAGTTCATTTAAACCTTTATGAGAACAACATATTAATCTCCTGAATGCTGAACATTCACCTTTTTTTTTTTTTTTTTTACTTTAGCTGTGAAGCTTTGCATGGAACAGGCTGCTTCTCTAAAGCCAAACAACCTCTCCACATTTCTATATTTCAGCCTGCGAGTACTAGTTAGGTGTCCTCACCAGAACCAAACGTGCCACAGGGAGAAAAGAGAAAGGAAAAAAAAAGTAATGCTCAAAATCTTAGACTGAAACTCTTTTGTGCAAAGAGGACTAAGGTTTTAGTAGTGATTTTGACACTTGTTTAGTTTGCATCTCTTTTGATACCTCCACCACACAAACATTCTGTCTCATTGCAATGTAATTTTAAAAGAATAACAATCAAGAGAATAACTTTAAAAGTAGTACTGTGGATCCACTGCCTCTGTTTGACTAAAATGTAGATAAAAAACTAACCAGTGGATAAACACAGGCCATGCTCCTCCAGTTCCTGAATTATCCTGTGATCCAGTCAGATCCTTTCTAGTAGCCTAGTTCCCTCATCCAGACTTCAATGCCGTTTAACCTGATCATGCTTGCCTCTGTTGGACCTCCAGGCTCTCCCTCTGTCTCCACACTTACAGGGAAAGCTAAGCGGTAGAAGATATTTTCTAGTGTGCTCACTTACTTAGATGTTTCTGCTTTGGAGGAAGTGGTAAATAGAAAGGCTGGCTTCTGAAATAAAATAGATAGCAGTGTATTCTTCCGTGGAAGATTTTTTCCTCTGGCTGTGAGGCCCTAGCTATCCTCTCAGATTGTGCCTGTACATGCTGTACATCTTGTTCGCTGTTTCTGGGCCCAAACTAAAAAAACAGTAATTAAGCAGTCTGGATAAAGCATTGCATTAGTGCTATTGACAGTCTCGGAGCAGTGACTGAGAAAGCATTTTTTTCTGAGGAAAGTTTGATATATTTGCTCTAGGAGAAAAAAAGGAAAAAAAATCTATACTTGTATTGATTATTAATATTGTAATCATCAGCTACCACTGAACACTTATTTTGTGTGGGTTTTGTGTAGCAAGGTCTGATTTCTGGCTAGGTTATGGCCAGAGGTTGGTTGTTGGTTTCTTTTTTTTCTCCCCTTCATTTTCCCTCTTTTCACACGCAGAAAGAAATTTGAAGGACTGAAATATGTTAATGAGGCAAAGCATTAATAAGTGATCTACTTAAATTATTAGTAATTCTCATTCCTCACTATAAATACAGTCCTATTCTATTGCATCCACATGAACTTACTCTTCTCCAGAAAGAAAAACTGTTGAGTGTTATCCAAGGCTATTCCTCCTACTGAAATCCAATCAATCAGCTTTATCATTGTGTCATCTCCATTACTTTAAATAAAAATTATTGTTTAATTGAAGTCATGTTGCTACTTCTGTGTAAATCATTTTTGCTGTTATGGAAATCCATACTCTATCTCAGACTACAGACTTACAACTATGTTAACAGTTGCCTCATTCGATGTTTGTACATGTACTATCACTCACTGATGGACAGCACCAGTCCTTGGAAGGGCTGTTAAAAATGTATCTAAACAATGCAGGGTAATAAATCTGGGTTACAGTCTTTTGTGGTAAATCAGCTGATATGTCAGTAGTTGGGGAGTTTGGTAAACCAGTTCAGCCAAGTGAGCCAGGTTAATGAAAGGATTTTAAATACTTTGCTAGCCAGTAGAAACTGAGCCAGAACTGGGTTACAGTATGATTCTGTCATCAGCAACTTCTCCAGAGTCCTGAGGATTTTGTAATAAGCAGTAGCATGACTGAAGTACAATTAGGGCATTTCCCTGTGTCCTCAGACTGGTCCAAGTAGCATCTATACTCTTAACAAACAGGTGCAGTCTTCTGCCTAGTGATGGGAGTATTCTCAGAGTTCAGGCAGAAATTCAGTTTTCCTCTGGAATTTTTATATAAATATCATAGCACTTCTATGCTAAAAAAAAACTCCAAAACAAAACAAAGCACAGGCTGCCCAAGGAAGTTGTGGATGCCCCCTCCCTGGAAGTGTTCAAAGCCAGGTTGGATGAGGCTTTGAGCAACCTGGTCTAGTGGAAGGTGTCCCTGCTGATGGCAGGGGGGTTGGAACTAGATGAACTTTAAGGTCCCTTCCAACCCAAACCATTCTATGATTCTATGATTTCTGGACCAAAATCTGATTTTTCTATGTAAAAATGTACGCCTAGGTATTCTAGCTTAACATATCTTCAGAAATATCACTTCTTAAATTGGGAGACTAATGATTCCTTCTTAATAATATTCTGTGTGGGAGCACATCTCTTTCCACAACATGCAGGCAGGTGGACACTGGTAAGAAGAGGCAGCTTCTCAGCTCTTGACAAGGACTGTGGAGGAAGCACTTGGTGGCAGCCCACTGCAGACAAAGGCTGAGAGGAAGAGACCAGATTGGAGAAAAATGCCTAAGAATGTGACAGGATGCACAAACAATGTCCAAAAGGCAGCCTGGCAGCCCTGAGAAGTGGTCAGGGACAGTGGGGAGAGACTCAAGAACAGGTAAACACATGAACCCATCACTCCCATCACCTGCTGGTATCACCAGGAAAGGCTCAGCTTCTTGCCAGCTGCTGCATTTCTCTCCAAGGCTAAAGGTCCCATGAACAGCAGTCACAGCTGGTGCACAAGGGTTGAATTTCTCAGCCGTTTTCCAACCTCGGCACGTTACACCAAGTTGTCCATCTTGAATTTTAAACAAAAGTTTCTGACTTTAAATTCACCACTACATAAGTTGTTCAACAAATAGTTTTAATCAAAGAATTTGCAAAAATAATGAGAGATTTTTTTGATAACTTGCAAACAGAGAGAGGCAGCTTTCTCTGTTTATTAAATTATATGTTACAAATCAGTTGTAGTTGCTATCATAAAAAATCCAGCTTGACCTATTAAAGTTTATGTTTCACACCTTTTTTGGCAACACAAGAACAAGCTATAATTTTACTTACTAAACCAAAACTCTGTTGTAACTTTGTTATTCAGGGAGCTTTGAAGTAAATTAATTATCAGAACAATTACTGTTTTATTTTAAATGAATCTAAGAAGTATACAGTGGCTTTTTTAAAAGTGGGGTTTTTTTTTAAAAAAACCCCTACTAAATGCAATTGCATATAGTGATAGTTATATTCCACTTTGCAGTGTACTGTAATGTAAGTAGTTAAATATGTAACTAAGCATTGTAAAACATGAAACCATAAGAAAAATTTTAATCACAACAGAAAGACTCTTGCCTGCCTACACATTGTATTTGTTTAATGTCAATTCCCCTTCCCATAGTAGTGAAATGCCACATCCATATTTAAAATCTGAAGTATTGACAAAATCTTCTGAGCACATAAAACTGTTTTGGCAAAATAAAAGATTGTGTCGTGCTGCAGCTACGAAAACGAAACAGCTCATCAATTTACCAAAAACCTGCCTACAGACAAGGCACTCTCCAGCCTTCAGGAAATCTGATGCTTTCTTCATGCAGGAAGAAATACTCACCGCGCTGAAGTCAGTGAGAAACCTCTGCTGACTTCAATAGGGCCAACTGCTATGAGACCGAGGGCGATCATTATGCTTTAAAATTAAGCTTATGCACGTGTTCACAAATAGGAATCATAACAGGAGGAAGTCTGAATGCAACAGTTATAAGGGAAGTAAATAATCTAGAAAGAATATGCTGCAGTTTGGGATTAATGTGTTACTCTCGAAAAACCTAATTTTAATAGAAGGTCAAACCTTTAATTTTTTTTTTCCTTAGCATGTCAAAATCTCACATTTATTCAGCTGTCACAGAGCACTGTTAGAAATGGAGACAGAACCTGACGATTGAATCAAAGTGTAGTTTCTCAGAGACAGAACCAGCATTTATTTTGAAATTACTCCTAAATGATGAATTACCCACTTAAAGGCATAAGCAAACCTTTGGCTTCATAACATCTCTATAATCTTTCACAATATTAAAAAAAAAAGATTTCCGATATCTGTAATTACTTACCAAAATAAAAGACTTTTGTGTGTGGCAGTTTTCTTTGTAAATGTTTTATTAAAAAAAAAAAAATCATCTTTTAATGCTATTAGTCAATACATGTGTAATAATACTTAATAAAGTATCACGTAGTAGTAGGTATTTTGGATTCAGGAATGTAATGGTTTTAAAATAAATCATTAGAGCTCTGTTCTGCTCCAGTCTCTTCTAAATTGTCATTTTTTCCCAGAATTTAAACAAACTCATTCTTTGTCAAGGTATGTCATCCTTAAGGCCTTGCAAACATTTTAGTGATTGAACCACAACAAAGAGAGAGCTCGGCTTTCTTGACCTGAAGACCACGTTGCTCTTGAGCTTAAAAAGATGCCTGTGGTTTTCAAGCAGATAGTGGCAAATCAGCAAGAAAGAAATCAGAGGAGAAGAAGGGGCACTTGGAAATCAAAACAGTAAAGTGCACAGCTATACTGTCCGAAATTGTATTAACCTGATCCAAAGAACTTGCTGGACTATGGATATTTAATACAATTTGACTTGCATGGAACATACAATCATGATCGGACAGAAGGGGTTTTCTTTTTCTTCCTGAAGTCCTCTACAGGATTTACTGACTTCAATTTTCAAGGGTAACTTAACTGCAGCTCTTTGGATATTGATCGGTTTCCTAAGTCCACAAGGAGATGGAGAAGGGGGGAAGGTGCAGAGGGTTGCAAGATGTCCTCGTGCCTTCTCGGTTTTGTTTAGATGTCAGTACTCTCCAGTTCCCCGTCCTCCAGCCCTAATGCAGCAGGCGACCTAGAAATCATAAAGAGTTTCTCCTTATTTGTGTACTGTCTTTGAGTTTGCTGGGGTTGCTGCCCTGCTTGTTCTCTGCTGGTAGCCTTGAGGGGGTCCATCTTAGCTGGTTCCTCCTGACAGTCCTGGATTTTACTGGCTGGGGTGTTGGCAACTGACTCCAAGGAGGTGCCTGCCTCCTCCAGGTGGCTGTAGCCCTTATTGCTGCTGGAAGGCTCAGACTGGGAGCTCTGTGAGTCCGTCCTGGTGATGGCAGGGGGGGTAGATGGGGGTGACCCCTCCAGATCCAGAGATTTGGAGTAGCTAGAAGATGCCTTTACCAAAAGAGTGGAGTCTGAGCCCCTGCTGACAGCTGGGGACCGAGGTGGTTCAGGGAAAAGGGGACGCCTGGCATCAGGCAAGCAGCTGGTGCTCTGCCTCCTGAGAACCAGCTTGTGCCGCCCTGTCCCACAGCCTCCCTCCATGCGGCTCCTGCTGAGGTCAGTCAGGCTGAGTTCAAACTCTCCCCGTGGGATCTCCTGGGCTCCCCGCTCACCAGGTGGCCTCCGCCAGCCTCCTGCTCCACCACTTGGCGCCAAGGGCAGGAGAGTGAAAGCACTCAGTGAAGAGCCGACGATGGAGCTGGCTGTGCTGCGCTGGCCCCAGCTCTCCGGCGGGCTGCAGGGTGGGCTGGTGAAACCCAGCAAGGGCGGCACGCTCCCGGTAGATGCTGTACACAGCCTCAGCCAGGCTGGGTGGCTGCAGTGGACTGCAGAAGGAGGAACGCCGTGGTGAGGACGCCAGGTCTGGTGGGGAAAGGGAGACACCTAGTCCTGGTGGCCAGGAGCTCTTGGCCAGCATGGCCGCAGCACCCAGGCCTTCCCCGCCGGGCTTTAGCTCCAGGCCCCGGGACTGCACGTAGTTGACAAAGCCATTGAGAGGGACTGACGCCGGGGTGCCTCCATCCTTGGCCCGCAGACTGTGGGCATCAATGACAGTGGAGTAGAGGTCACGCAGGTTGATGATCTTGGTCTTCTTGTCGCGGTTCTCGTGCAAGACTGCATTGGCGCAGATGAAGAGGAAGATGCCGATACCCATGATGAGGGGTCCCAGCACCTTCAGCTTGTCTGAATGCAAGTAACTCGAGAAAAGATGGAAAAGGAAACCCACTGAGGCCTGGGGGGAGGAGGAAGTTGGGGGGGACTGTGGGGACCCCCGGGTGCTAGCAGTGGTGGAGGTGTTGGCTCTGGGGCGCAACTCTGGATGGATCCCTGCTTGTGTCCCTTCCTGGCTCTGGGAGCGGTTCTTGGGGGTGCCACCCTGCGGTGCCAGATGCCGACCCCCGCTGAAGCTGCCTTCTCTGTACACCTGGCTGGGCTTTGGCCAGTAGCCCACCACAGCCAAGGCGATGCCCACCAGCAGTACCAGGATGCCACAGAGGGCGATGAGCCCTGAGACAGAGCACAGCTTGAGCTTGCCTTTCACCACCACCACGTCGTTCTTGCGCTTCTTTTTGGCCTTGCGTTTGCGTTTGGGGACTTGGCTTTGGGGTCGCAAGGGGTCCTGTTTCCTAGCCGAGATCCTCAGGAGGCCTCCAGTGGCGATCATGGTTGGCTATCCAGCGCACTGCCCCCTACGGCCACCCCAGCTCCTGCAGTGAAAGGGAGAAGAGAAGAGGATGAGCACCAGGGGCAGACCTGCAACACAAGACACGTCTCTGTTTGCTGTTCCTCATTCAAACCCCTGCTAATTAAAACCCTCAAAAAGTGGGACGGGGGTTGACACCAACAGGCCAATCTCCCTTGCCCACACAGCTTCCGTGTGTGCAAGAAAGAGACAGGCACACTGACAGCATCAAAGCAACCATGTGCCCCACCACACTCTTGTTAAACAGCTAATTACTTTCTTTATGCTCCGGGTAAATAATAGACAGAGTGGTATCTGGCGGTATAAACAACAAAATGATCTTGCTGGTCTTACAAGGAGCTTGCAAAGCACTGGAGCTCAGAGGATTCTGAGCCCCACTCCCTGACAGGGTCTGGGGTCACACTGCACTGACTGTGGTTAGTGAGGTCATGCAGGATTTGAGGGGATGGGGGAAATAAAAGCAGAAGGGCGTACATTTGATCTATAGCTACCATTTGTTTTATCACACTACTTACACATTACTTGGGGGAGGGTTAAACATATTACTTGCCTTTCTCAAATGAGTGGGAAAGGAATTACTGTGAAATACACAAGGGAAATATTTGAACACTGGAAAGCAGTGCCCTGTGAAAGTTTGTTCCTAGCCCTTTGCACTTGATCTGCAATATTACAGAAATTCATCTCCTGTCTGCAGTCCAGAGGCATCCCTGGCTTGGGAACATGTGCGGTGCTCCAGGTAGCTGTTATGTAACGGTGATGAATTCCTTCCCCCTCGCCCCCAGAAAGGGGAGATGGTGGCTGGCAGTTAAGAGATGGCATGTCAAAGCTTATCAAAGGAAGAACAAACCCTTGCAAGTCACCTGGGGAAACAGCAAGGACTGCTTGTAGGGAAATTGGCAGGGGACTAAAACTTGAGCATTTATGGCTTTTGTTTTACTGGACTGCCAGAAGTAATCTCTCTGTTCCAGTGATCTAAGCTAAAAAACGCAGCACATAGGAGCAATTCCTGCACTGTTGCAATTCTTTTTGGAAGACATTAATTCCTTCACACTACTGAGAAACAAGATCCCTTCCCTCCTTTCTCTTTCCAAGTGTCCGATTATTTTTCCTCTGAGGTAGCAAGAGATAACAGCATTGAATATAACACAATTCACAAAGTTCAATTCATTGCCCTGAAAGGCGATTAAGTAAGCACCAAACAACAACAAAAAATTACTCCATTTCCCCTGTTCAGCTTTTAAATCTCATTTATTTTCTGTTCTATTCCCAGATTTGCCACGTATGTAGTAATTTTGTGTCCCACTTAATATATTTGTATTTTCCCCGAAAAAGAAGGGTGTTGTCAGCAAGGACATTGTTAAATTACTCTCCCAGGTACTGCACACTCAAAAGAAAGAGCAGAGACTTGTGTTCTCTTTCCTATCACCGAGCAATTTATTAAAATTTAAAAAGGCAAAAAAAGAGGGCATTTTTTTGGTTGATGCAAAGGGTAATTGTCGGGGCAGGCTTTGCTTTAATTGCCGGTTCGCTGATCGCATCTTTCTGCTGCCCCACTAGCCAGC
>NW_010341027.1:0-47507 GCF_000700745.2 Antrostomus carolinensis
ATTATTATTATTATTATTATTATTATTGTGGTTTCCCACCACCTTTTGAATTGGAAAAATTGAACAAGGCAACATTTAATAATAAAGAATTGTGTTTGCTCAGATCTATTCATTGCTGTATGATTATAAAATCATAGAATCATAGAATCCCAGACTGGTTTGGGTTGGAAGGGACCTTAAAGCTCATCCAGTGCCAACCCCCCTGCCAGCAGCAGGGACACCTTCCACTAGACCAGGTTGCTCAAAGCCTCATCCAACCTGGCCGAGAACACTTCCAGGGAGGAGCAGCCACAGCTTCTCTGGCCAACCTGTTCTAGTTGTGATCTCCAGCTGATATTTAGGAGATAAAATACCATCTCCTCCTTGGTGTGACCATTTGGTCTCTCAGGTGAGGCAATGGGCTGAACACACCTATTTCTATTTCTTTTTCTTTTCAGCACAAGTACCTGCTTTGTGCGGTGAGAGAGTTTCCACCACAATGGGACATCCCATCTCTAAGCATTTAAACTAAAGATTGAGATGGAAGGGTGTGGATTTACTCACTGCATTTGGAAAATGGTGACCACTGTCTTAGTTTCATTATCTGGTAAAAACGGGATAATACTTGTTTGGCTGCATCACAGGAACCTCCTGAGGGTTGTTGACATTTGAATGGCGCTGCGGAGAAGTAAGGAAGCGATGTGATTAATCACTGTGTCAGCTCCACGCTTTACAGCGAGGTGAGATGGGAACATCCCTGCCTTGACAAGTTCTGTTCTTGAAAGACAGAACCACAGGATCCCAGAATGGCCTGGATTGGAAAAGCCCTTTAAGCTCATTGAGTCCAACCATGAACCCAACACTGACAAGTCCCCGACTGACCCATGTCCCTCCGCACTATGTCTACACGACTCTTTAATCCCTCCAGGGATGGGGACTCCACCACTGCCCTGGGCAACCCCTTCCAATGCCTCAGAACCCTTGCAGCAAAGAAATTCTTCCTCACATCCCATCTCAACTGCCCTGGCCACAACTGGAGCCCATTTCCTCTTGTCCTGTCCCTTGGTCCTTGGTTGAACAGACCCACCCCCACCTCTCTCCACTCTCCTCCAAGGGACTTGCACAGAGCCACAAGGTCTCCCCTCAGCCTCCTTTTCTCCAGGCTCAACACCCCCAGTTCCCTCAGCCACAAGGGAACTCAGCACACTTGTGCTCCAGACCCTTCCCCAGCTCCGTTGCCCTTCTCTGGACACGCTCCAGCACCTCCATGTCCTTCTTGGACTCGGGAGCAGGAGTTGGACTGGATGATCCTTGTGGGTCCCTTCCAGCTCACAACATTCGATGATTCTATGATTCCATGACCACTTTGGCTCTCTAGTGATGCGAAACCCAGACTTTTACTGCCTTTGCAGTTGGCAGAAGACTCTTTCCTCCTGTACCTCCATACTCCTGGTAGGTATGCATCCACTGCTCCCAAAATAAACTTAGCTTGAGTCTAACTTGAGACAGGAATTGACAGCATGAATCATGCTGGTGCAAACGTCATCTCAGGAACTGGAACATGGATATATGCCTGTGGAAATTATAAAAGTAGCAAATAAGTGTATTACAGAACTAAGGAGAGGAAACCTGGCTCTGCCAACATCAAAGAAAGCTTCACTTGGCCTTCAGTAATGTCAAGAGCTCGTCTCGTTGCCACTCATTACAGTTGACAGTGTATTCTGCTGACTTCACCCGTCTGCAGATGGGATCTGTTGCTCCTAACTTTAGTCATATAGGAGTCAGGTGGCTGGTCTGAGCTTCTCAGCTCCTCTAGCTCCAAATGGGGGTTGGACTAGATGATCTCCCGAGGTCCCTTCCAACCCCTACGATTCTGTGTGACCCTGTGAAATGGAAGAGGTGGGTACCTCAAGAAGAGGGGGATTCAGCATGTCGATTTTTCAGGAGCAGTCTGAAGTCAGGACAAGTCACCTCTCCGGAGTCCAGTCTCTCTCCAGTTATAGAGGGAATCTTGACTTTCTTAGCCTACACCAACTAATTTTCACACAGCCCATGACATCTGTGATCAATCTGGGATCGTCCAAAGATTTTAACTTTTACCTCCATCTCAGTTATCTCCAAATATCTGTCACCCTTTTCAAACTGTGACCAATACTTTGTGTCAAGAAATATGAGTGAGCTGGTGATTCTTTCTTTTCTGGGCACTTTAGGAGAGAGTGGCCTTTGCTACAAGGCTTTGGAGCACCTCCCATAATATTCCCATAAATACAGACTGAGTTGAGCCATCCACACCGTATCCACATTCCTCTTCAGTGTGACAGCTCCTCTCCCGGATCACAGTTCAGGTAAGTACAGGCAAACCTGCACAGGAAGATGCTTCTTTCATTTTTAATGACTCAAAGATGTCTTGAGGTCCTTCTGGTTATTTGAGAGACAGTATTTCTCAACTGCTTTATTTTATTCATTAAGGTAAGTAAGCTACTTGAGTTCCTTCTGTGCTCCTTGAAGTGCTCAAGAGATCCTGAAGAACTGAAAAATGAGGTTCCCTCCAGACTTTATGTCTTCATGTGTATTTTTACAATCTGAAAAAAACCCCCAAAACCCCAAACCCAACCCATTGAGCTTGCAGAACCATGTCAGGAAGTAAAGCAACCTTAATTCAGGACACAGGTACTCCTTGTTCTGCATCTTCTGTCACCCAAGAGCTCTTCCTCAGCTGTTTTGACCAGGCAGACCCCCTCATCCCTGTCATAACCTTTTGCCTGACCACTGCAGGTTGGGTTTGTCTCATTGCCAGCTGAGGCTGTTCCATAATTCAGCCCATCAGTGGCTCTTGCCAGGACTTTCTCACTTCCACTGGCTCAAGACTGGAGATGAAAGATGTCCCTTTGGCTGATCCCTTGTGTTTGGACCTCAGATGACTTTTCTTGTCTGGGAAAAGAGAGCACACATCTCCTTTTCTATTCTATTTCGGAACAGGAAGATCAGCAAGGGAATCCTTCTGCCACTTCTGTGCCTTCAGCTTCCTCCAGCAGAGGTTCTTCACACCAAGGAGTCTCACCTTGAATCTCAGTTCTCCCTTTTGAGGCAAGCCAGTGCTCCCCATATCAGGACATCCCATAGAATGAGGTGGTCACCAGGATTTATACCTATTTGTAATATAATTGGAGTAATGGCTTATCCTTGACAGCACATCCTGAAGTAGGAATGTTTTAAAGATGAAGCTGAGGTTCAGGTTTGTGCTCCATGAGAAGGAACTCGGAGGAAGGGTCCTTTTTGATTTGGATATTTGAAAACTGGACATTGGAAAATATCAGCAAATTGGAGCCAATGTGTCTCTTTTTTTCCCCTCAGTAAGCTGAGTCTGAGTCTGCAGATGAAACACGTAGGAGAACCAGCCATGTATGGAGCCTTTATTTGATGAAGAACTGCTTCACTCGGGAAAGTTGATACAACCTCTACAGACACCCTTGGGTACAAATAGAGATACACCAGGAAGACACTTGACAGGGGAGCAGCTTGTGGCTTCTGAAATCAGCCCAAGCTGGCTATGATGAGCCAGATCCAGAAGACAGATGAAATTTGCTTCAGTGGATCTTTATGAAAATGATAACTTGAGAGTCTTGGGAAAATTCCCAGAGAATGGGGAATGCTGCTAGCATGGACACAATGTCAGATCATTCAGGTAGCAGTGAGACAGGAATAGATATCTCCAGACCAAACCCTTCTGCACGTCTCATGGAAGTATCAAAAAGAAGATGATGGATGGCTACTGAGACAGGTTTAGCTCCAGCCTACAACATCTGAAAGCAGTGCTAGCTCTCCCCTTCCCCCTTCTCCAGTCTTTCACCTACTTGGCCGTGTACCAGCAAGAGCCTGCACAAAAGTGAGAGACCCTGAAGCTTGAAGCCACTCTATAGTTAGAAGCGGCGCTAAGATTAGAGAGCGAGAAGTGTGAGATGATAGCTGAAAGCCTGTGAACCGTGCTAAGGATAGAAAGTCAGAAGTAGGAGGCAGCCAAACCCGATACTGAGAAATCAGAAGTTGTTGAGCACTAAAGTTGGATGAGATTGATGGGTAGAGAACACAGACTCTTACTGCTCTGGAGGCAAGGTAGTGCCTAGCAGCCAAGGATGTTCTGCGAAGCCACGCTGTTGGGATCTGATAGCCTCCTTCCTAAAATAGGGATGATAGCACATCTTTTGATAGAACACACCATTCACATCAAGTACCAGAAGACCAGGAAATATGCTTTTCTTGCCCGTAGCTCCCAGGGAAAGTCCTGTCTCCCTTCGGCGCTCTAGACAGAGCCGGCAGGCAGCCAGGTTACCACGCAATCAGAGATGATCTGACTTCCTGCTGTGCTTCCACAGCCAAGGGATTGGCATTGCATAGATCTGCTCCAGACTCCAGAAACAGGCTGAGCAGTGAGCTAATGACAAGGAAGGGGTGAATGATAGGACCTCTGTTGTCGTGACCTCCCATAAGCAGCAAGGGGTGAGCACCATGAGTTGACCTTGTCCTCCAAGCCCAGTTAAAATATGTCATTAGCCAATGTAAGTCCTCCAACCTGTTTCAAGGGGCATCTCCAGAGCATCTGAGGCACAGTGCATTAAGCCATTGGAAAATGAACCCAAAAACCATCCTGATCATATTAAACATCAGCACCAAAGCCTGGGAAATGATAGATCATTTTGGAGATGGTCTGTTCAACTGAGGAACAAGTGACAGGACAAGAGGAAATGGGCTCCAGTTGTGGCCAGGGCAGTTGAGATGGGATGTGAGGAAGAATTTCTTTGCTGCAAGGGTTCTGAGGCATTGGAAGGGGTTGCCCAGGGCAGTGGTGGAGTCCCCATCCCTGGAGGGATTGAAGAGTTGTGTAGACACAGTGCTGAGGGACATGGGTTAGTCGGGGACTTGTCAGTGTTGGGTTCGTGGTTGGACTCCATGAGCTTAAAGGGCTTTTCCAGTCCAGGTAGTTCTGGGATTCTGTGATGAAAAGCCAGGGATCTCTTGGATGGTGCTAAATCTGGATGAATTGTTGCTCAGCACATGGAATGGTCTGTAACCATTTCAAACCCACCATGAATTTTAGCAACAGAAAGTAGTGAGGAACCCAGAGCTTAAAAATTAATTCTAACAAAAAAACCCAACATCTTGAGAGGTGGGAGATTTTTTTGCTTCTTGCTAAAAATCACCGTGTCTGTCAGTCAGTAGAAGTCAAGTACAGCAGGGCAGAGAGAACCTGGCAGAGCAGGTCAGGAAGGAGAGAAGAGCCACGCTGGAGCTGGCATCCCAGGCAAACCCAGCAGCCTCCAGTGCTCACCGTCATTAAGAAAGACAGGTGGGAACAAAGCTCTTTGTGGATGAGAGAAGACTCCACGCCACAAATGTCCTCCTGCTCTACATCCTGGATATCTTAAGCAACCAAAATATCTCCATGCAGTGGCTGTATCTGAGGGGGGAGCTGGCAAACCTCTGTTGGAAACATCTCCTCAGCACAGACCTGCGTTCAGCGCGAACGCGGGGCTCTCGTGTTGAGGCCACACTTTTTCAACTGAACAATGCAGCAGCTTTTCAGATCATGGTCAATTAAGTGTTGGCAAGATTGTCTGACTTCATCCAAGCTGTGGATGGACCATGATCAGCGGCAGTTGAAAAGTAGCCAAGAAACATGTGGATTTGTGTTGTAAAGGCTAGAAGAAGCAATTTTAACCGTTAAAGCGCAAAAAATGTCGAACTCGAGCAATCAGGATTAATTACAGAAACTGTGAGAGTGGAGTAGGGAAAAAAATGGAGAATGCTTTGTAGATCTGGAAATGTGAAGACCCTTCCTTGCCCAAAGGTCTTTTCACAGCTCATAGGACAGGCTTGGATGTGAAAAGATGTGCAAATTATTATGTGAGATAGAATTATAGAATCATAGAATGGTGTGGTTGGAAAAGACCTTTGAGATCATCGAGTCCAACCAGACCTGTCCACCACTGAACCAGATCTCTGAGCACCTCATCTACCTGGCTTTGAAATCCCTCCAGGGATGGGGACTCCACCACTGCCCTGGGCAACCCCTTCCAATGCCTCAGAACCCTTGCAGCAAAGAAATTCTTCCCCCCATCCCATCTCAACTGCCCTGGCCACAACTCCTGGCCATTTCTGGGCCTTGGTTGAACACACCCACCCCCTCCTCTCTCCCCCCTCCTCCAAGGGACTTGCACAGAGCCACAAGGTCTCCCCTCAGCCTCCTTTTCTCCAGGCTCAACACCCCCAGTTCCCTCAGCCACAAGGGAACTCAGCACACTTGTGCTCCAGACCCTTCCCCAGCTCCGTTCCCTTCTCTGGACACGCTCCAGCACCTCCATGTCCTTCTTGGACTCAGGGGCCCATTATCACTGCAAAGTG
The DNA here is from genome assembly GCF_000700745.2 of Antrostomus carolinensis. NCBI lineage: Eukaryota > Metazoa > Chordata > Aves > Caprimulgiformes > Caprimulgidae > Antrostomus > Antrostomus carolinensis. The sequence goes on from NW_010341027.1 coordinate 6,379, forward strand.
ATTGCCATCACAGCTGGCTTCAATCAAAGCCACTAATGATCTGCTTGCATCAACATCACTCATGTCAGCGTATGACACACGCCGCCAAGTTACACACTTGACAGAAAGAAAAGGTTCTGTAGATGAAGCAGCTTCACCCAGAACATCAGCACAGATCTCCTAGAGTTTATAACAGATTAACAGTCTGGAAACTGCCAGTACCACGGTGGTCAGTGGTGGAATGGGGAGAGCTTTCAATCTCCCTTCCAATTGCAATGAGAAAGAAGATAACCTCAGGTAAAGGACACGTGAAGAAAATGGGTACGTGAGTGGAGCTCGAGGGAACCCAAGACAAGAACCTGGGTGTAAAAGCCCAAAGGTGACCTCAGACCAGGTTCTTTCCCAGCTCAACTGGAGGATGGAAGAGGTGAGATCTCATCCCATCATTGGGTCACTGCCTAAACGTGCTGCCAGCTGGATCATCGGATAAGGAGACAGACCTGTGGTCTATTCGAGCTCTCCTTAGATGCTTTTTACAACGTGTAACTGAGCTGTTGGGCTTCTGAAAATACATCATTGTTGTTAACCTCATCTAGCTTCTGATGAGGGCGACGCTGAAATCATTAGACAACACCAAAGCAGAGCAGCTCCTTACAGCAGAAAAACTGGCTCAATCCGTAACCCAAATGGTGTTTGGGTCTCTTCCAGAATCACCAAACAGGACACCTCTCCTTCGCTGCCGAGCTCGTTCATGAGCTAATGAGGCAGAAACTCTGTGGAAGGAGCACTTTGATGAAGAGCATTACCCTTGGCAAGCTTCAGTCCAGCAGAGAGCGTCTGAACCTTGTCTTGGGGTTCGTGTCACACCTGCCATCTTCCACAACAAAGAAGATACACAAAGAAGGCTACACAGAGACCTCCAGCACGCAATCTGGATGACTCTGCCTTGCTCCAAAGTCATCACAAGTGTCATCTCCAGGTGCGGGTGGCCCAGTGGAGGGACAGTGGTTTTGTTTCTTGGAGCATTTTGTATGTGGCAATGCAAGACCCCATTGAGTCCCACGTGAACTCTCAGTACTTCAGACGTGGCCTCTCGTGTGAATTCTGCAGAATCACAGAATCATTAAGGTTGGACAAGATCTCTAAGGTCATCCAGTCCAACCATCAACTCATCACCACCATGCCCACTATTTATTAGTATTAGAATTAGTATCACACATGCTTTTTCAAAAAACAACCCCAAAACCCAACCAACCAACCAAAAAACCAGAGAGAAAGAAAGAGATCGAAGACCAGCTTTGAAAGAAATCAATGATCCACTTTGGAAACGTGAGTTTAAGTCAATTACCAGCTTCCTCCTCTCTGGCCCTGCCATCATTTCCCAACTTTTACAACAAAAAGGGACAACGTCCCAAGGCAACAGTTTCCTTCACTGCACAGCTCTGAGTTCTGAACAACATCCCTGCATCAGGCAGAGTCCTTGGTAAGAGAAAGCAGCTCTCGTGTCTCACCTGGGGTATCTAACGTGCATTATTTTAGCTAATTATTTATGTGAAAATATAAATTTATATGTGTGTGTGCCTGTGAAGAGTCAGCTATCCAATATCTCAGGTGCTTCAGCAGATTTAAAGCACCATTGTGACAACTCCAAGGGATTGGAACAGGCAGGAACAAAGACAGTAATAAAAAAATTTTTGAAAAAAAGATTTATTTTTGGAAAAAAGCCCCAAATTTCCAGTTGCACTAAGAGGTGAACCAAGTGCTTTAGATCTTACAAAACTCCACAAATCAGAGTTAGGTTTTGTAAAGCCATAGCAAAAACCAGAAGTATTTTGAATGTAAATTCCAAGGTTTGGAGTAGGATTAGATAAAACATCCGACCATAAGCCCGTGTCTAGTTAATGGATAGAGTTCACCTCGGTATTTATCTTCCTGCTGCTCTTTCTTTATCTCCACTCGATCCCCAGCTCATCTCCACTTCATAAGCCAATGTTTTCTGCTCATATCTTAATCAGCTCTGCCTCCCAGGTCAAAGATCAAGGCATCTATTTGAAAGAAGGGTGTTTCAGATTAGAGCAGATACTCACTCCATCCTTCTGGTCGCAGGAGGGATCGTTTCTGGAGTGAGCAGCTTTCTGGTGAATTCTCAGAGATATGCAAACGATAACTTCTGCTCGCTGTGTGTTTACAATGCAAGAACCATAAATGGAGATAAACCACACCAAAAAATCCCTGTTCCACAGAGGGAGGGGTGGGCTGAGCTCAAATTCTGGATGGCTTGAAAAAGACCAGATCCTTTGCAATAAATATCTAAACTTTTAGGGCAGGTTTGGTTTGGGGTTTTTTGGGTGAGTTGTTTTTTTTTTTCTTTCATTTTTTTCTACAGCAAAACAATCCAAGGAAACCACACAGGAACAGCTGGATCCCAAACATCCCTGCTTTTTTGGAATATATACACCAAGATAGACACACACTGCTGCTCCAGAGGCTGCTGGTGGCTTTTCAAGCCCAGGGAGCTTTGTGGGAGGGCTCGGAGGTTGTTCCTGCAGAGCCCTTTAGCGGTGGTGGAACTTGGCGCCTGACAAAGTCAACGGGAGTTTTATTTCAGTGGAACAGAGTTAGGTTAATGCTGAATGTTTTGGAAAACATCATTCCCTCTTGCCAGCCTGAATCCTCAGAGATCTTCCCATCATTAGTTTAATTCAACCATCAATGTTTGGAACAGCAGCCGAGGGATTCGAATGATCAGCGAAGTCGCTCGCTTTGTTGGTAAATGTGCTTTTCCTTAGTTTTCTGCAATGTAAAAGTTGTTCTATGAACCTTGCTTTGAGTCATTGAAATGAAATTTAGTAATCCTGCAGGAAAGATGATGGGCTTTGGGATGTTAGTGGGATACCTGCTGCCTAAAAAACATCCCCTACCCTTAGGAACTTCTAGGAGCTTGTCCCAGATTGGGCTGGTAAAGGCACTTTTGTTTTACAGAGTGGGAAGTGCTCGTATTTCAATAAAGAAAAAAAAAAAGCCAGAATTTTGTTCTTTTTCCAGGGTTGTTCGAGACATTGAAGCTTTTAGAAACACCTGGCAGAGCATTTTTGGAAAGGTAAAATGCTTTGGAATTTGAGCACTGACTTAGTCTAGAAACCTCAGATATATTCTCATACGCTGAGGCTCTCAGAGGGATAATGAGCAGGTGGAAATGCCAAAATGATCTGGAATGAATAAAAAAAAGACTAATTTGAACTGTTCTTCAGAATTCTGTGACGACCTGCAGAGATCTGGCCAGGTGAGCTTCTTCAGCTGATGGTATTTCTGGTTGTGCAGCTTTGGGCAGCAAGGAAAGAGCAGAAGGGTTTTTTCTTGCCCTTCCTTGTTCACTCTGAAGGAGGGATGAGCTGGATGATCTACAGACACAGGATGGATATCTGCATCAGTTGCTATCTACAGCAACCTGAAAGGAGGTTGTAGTGAGGTGGGTGTCACTCTCTTCTCACAAGTAACAAGCGATGGGACAGAAGAAATGGCCTCAAGTTGCACCAGGGGAAGTGTACACTGGATGTGAGGAAGAATTTCTTTGCTGAAAGGGTTCTGAGGCATTGGAAGGGGTTGCCCAGGGCAGTGGTGGAGTCCCCATCCCTGGAGGGATTGAAGAGTCGTGTAGACATAGTGCTGAGGGACATGGGTTAGTGGGCATGGTGGTGTTGGGTTCATGGTTGGACTTGATGATCTTAGTGGTCTTTTCCAACCTTAATGATTCTGTGATTCTATGATCATGAAACCTTGGGTTGTATGTTGCCCTCCATTGCCTGGCCATAACTACAACCCCCTGTCTCTCTGGGGAGACCTTCTAGTGGCCTCCCAGTACCTGAAGGGGCTCCAGGAAGGCTGGGGAGGGACTTTGGCCAAGGGCAGGGAGTGACAGAACAAGGGGTGATGGCTTGAAAGTGGCAGAGGGGAGATGGAGCTGAGATGTGAGGAAGAAATTGTTTGGTGTGAGGGTGGTGAGCCAGTGTCCCAGGTTGGGCAGAGAAGCTGTGGCTGCTCCTCCCTGGAAGTGTTTGTGGCCAGGTTGGATGAGGCTTTGAGCAACCTGGTCTAGTGGAAGGTGTCCCTGCTGATGAACTGGATGAGCTTTAAGGTCCCTTCCAACCCAGAGCATTCTATGAGTCTATGATTTTATGATGAACTCTCCTTCCTCACCATCACCTGTCATCCTGAGAATTAAATTGCAAACTTGGCTCTCAACTGGGCCAAAAAAAAAAGAGCTTAGTTAAAAGCAGCACTCTGAGAATCTCCCTCTACCCATTTTCCTTCTCACTTAACGTGAACACCTCCCACCCATCGGATCTTCCCCCCTCTCTCTGGGATTGATAAATGTGCACAGGTGATTTTTCCACCTCTCTAGTCACACCAGCTACTCTACCTCCCAGCGAGGTAATGGAAAGCAGCCACCGCTGATCTCCCAGCAGCACATTCAACAAAGCAACATAATGAGCTGCATTTTGTTGAGGGCTCTCCAGGTCCCCCCCAAAATCCTTCTCAAATGTTATTGTTTATAAAATGTTGGCTAAAAAATAAATGATGCTTTCAATTTAAACGGAACCTCACACTGTTACCGGTTTTAATAACAGTTTTGACAGATGAGATTTTCATCATCTGTTTGGGTTTTTGGCTTTGTTTTTGTTTTTTCTTTGTAAAGGCTTCTTCAATAAACTAAAAATGCTTTAAACTAACAGATGTGACTATAAAGTAAAGCTGAGCGTGAGACATCAGGAGCTGAGGTTTGTCAAATGCTATGATAGATAAATTAATTCCTCCTTGAAGCTTCCGCTGAGCGCTGGAACATCTCTCCTTCCCCTCTTGTTGGTTACTGAGTGGTGAGCTGACCTTGCACAGGTTTCACACACAGAAGAAAACTGAGCTTGAGAAATCGATACTGGTACAATTCAAATCACAGATGTGTTTTGGGCACGAAATAATGCACCAGTTTCTCGATGGTAAGGAAGAAGTTGGAAGCCAGAGCTAGGTACCTGGTGATGGTCTGTTATCCATCAAAGGGGAGCGTTCTCCAGGTCCCGGGAATTCTCAGCACTTTCAAAACTCAGACTAATTATCTGAATGCCAAAGCAGGAGCCCAGAACTCTGCTTTTAGGGGAGAGTTTCAAAAACAACAGCCTGATTTCCTCCGTATCATTCCTCCACCTTTTCTTCAGGTCTAATCTATTCAGCTTCTCTTATGTTGCAAACCTGTCTAACAGGGAATCAGTTCAGAGGGGAAGGGTGTGAGGAGAGGCTGAAGGCACTTGGGTTGTTCAGCCTGGAGAAGAGGAGACTGAGAGGAGATCTCCTGGGGGTCTAGAACTTCCTCCCAAGGGGAAGAGGAGGGGCAGGCGCTGATCTCTTCTCTCTGGCCACCAACGAATGCCAGGAGCAGAGGACATGGCAGGAAGATGTGGCAGGGGAGGGTGAGGTTGGCCATGAGGAAAAGGTTCTTGAGGCACCCAGAGGGTGGTGGAGCACTGGAACAGGCTCCCCAGGGAGGTGCTCATGGCACCAAGCCTGACAAGATGCCAGCAGCATTTGGCCAACATGTGCCCTCAGGGACATGGTGTGAATGTTGGGCTTGTCCTGTGCAGGGACAGGAGTTGGATCCATCATCCTGGTGGGTCCCTTTCAATTCACAACATCCCATGATTGTATGATTCTGTAATATTGGTGTTCAAATAACTGGTGAGAAGTTCAGAAATCAGAATTTCCAATGATACTCTGACTGCTGGAACCAACATATATTTACTGAATTCAGAGTTTTGCTTTGTTTAATAGGCTTTAAGCAATTTTTAAAGCTCGATTGCTCATAAACCCTGTTTGCTTTGAAATATCCGATATCATTACTCTTAGGCTTTGCATGTTTTTCATCAGTCCTGTTTCTCCAACGAGTTGAGCTTCTTCAACCTCATGAGGATGCTGGCAGTGACGATGGGGTACCCTGAGGTGTGGTGGACCCATCCCTATGCTTGGATAATAAGGAACAAGCTGCTAAGAAGAAAATTAACTCTACCCTAGCAACATCAGGACAGCTTCTAAAGAAAACCTGACATGACCTGGAGGTTGCATCGCTCATCAGCTTCATAAGAAATAAGACATAACGGGGTCTTGCCTCATGACTCCCATTCTGAGGTGCAGCCGCGATACAAAGACGTGCAGAAATGAATTGATAACGGTCACAAGGGTGATGGGATGTAAATATATTCGCCTCAGATGATAGGAAAAAAAGGGTGGATGAAACAGAAGTGCTGCTGTCCTAAAAATTCAGCCATAAAATTATTTCAGAGTATTGGTTTGATAAGTGAAAACTTGAAGAAGACTTTGGAAGAGAAACATTTCCAAAAGATGCAACTCCTCCAAGATCTTCGCTGTCAGAAGCAGCCAAGGTGCACCAAGGACGAATCCTCCATCCGAGGAGTCTTGGATATTAATGTAAATCCTTGAAAAAGCTCCATTATCCTGACTTTTATTTGCTGTTTCATTAGGCAGTCCCAGAGACTCCCCTGAAATAACTCCTCGTTGTTCTGGTGTTTTTTACACCTCGAGATGGCTCCATCTCAGAGTCTCTTTTCAAACTCGCGGTGCCATTCATTAAATTCTTTCTTCTATGGAGCCATAAATGCAGTAATCTAGATCCTGATAAAGGCTTTAAAGCTATCCCATAGGATACTTGTGGTTGGAACTGATGGAACATTAGTGTCAAGGAAGCATATTATTTGAGTCTCAATATAATTAATAAACCTTTTCTCTCCCCCACAGGAATGTGCTAAATCTCCACGTCTTGTTTGCGTTAGGCGAAAGATTTAGTTACCTCTAACAGAAAAGAAAGGGGGTGGGGGGAAAAAAAAACAACCAAGATGAAAAAGGCTTTAAATATTTAACAGTTTAAACCCTACATAAATTGGAGATTTGAATAAAAAATCAGCCCAAGTATATTTGTATGAAACTGGTGAACAGAAGGAATAGACATGCTCAGAGGAATAGATTTGATGCCAAACATCAATCAATCCCGGCTCCGAAGCCTATTTATAATACTGTGGGGGTTCTGGACGGTTGCACTTCACACTGTGAGGACCAATCCATGACATTATCTGTTGAACAATTGAAGTCTTTACAAATAATTAAAACTCTGTTTGAAAATGGAGATATTTTCCACAGCTTTTGTGTCCGTGTAGCGGATCATAGATATTTGAGGGTGTAAATAACGACTAGTTAATGTCGAGAGCCTGTAGCATATTTGCCTGGCAATCCTGCTTGCTGCCGTGCCTTTCTCTCCAGCTACTCATCCCTTGGCACAAATACGTAGTGATTTCCACCTTTCCCTTCCCTCTCCCCTCACCTCCATCCAGGGCAACTGAATGTTGTGCCAGACCCTGAAGCAAAAGAACCACGGAAACCCAAAAAACCCCATTTTTCCTTGTCTTTGCCACCTCCTGTCCTCCTCCCACTCCCATCTCTCTCCTTCTTGTTGTAGCACAATGTTTTCCCATCATTTCTATGTCCCCTGGGGCTGTTTGTCAGGCCAGGTCCCACTCGGTTGCCCTACTTACGCCTACAAAAATTGGGGTAATGCCACCCAAGTGTGCGTACGGCACCGTCGGAGGTGCCAGACTCCTCAGGGTCTCTCTCTCCAGGGAAGAAATAGGTTGAGAATTGCAGGGGAGTGAGAAAAGCCTCAGCTGTTGTTTCCAAATGATGGAGGAGTTGGTTGGTGTTGTGGGGATGTTTCCTGGTACCTAAGGAAATGCCCTGATTTGCTGAATGGAATCAAGGAGACTTGATTGAATTCCTGATGAGGGGAAAGCACGGAGGTGGAGCCAGGGCTGAGACAGAGCTTTGTCCATTGGTATCAAGCAAAAAAAAACCCCAAAATAAATAGCAGGAGAACTTGCCATGTTGTTGGTGATATTGATGGAGATCATTCTGGACACCTCTGAGGTGCTACAGGGCACTGACGTGCCAAGTCGGTCCTTCCAGTGAGGGACCTGCAAAGATTAGGACAAGAGGAAATGGGCTCCCGCTGTGGCCAGGGCAGTTGAGATGGGATGTGAGGAAGAATTTCTTTGCTGAAAAGGTTCTGAGGCATTGGAAGGGGTTGCCCAGGGCAGTGGTGGAGTCCCCATCCCTGGAGGGATTTAAAAGATGAGTAGATGTGGCACTTAGGGACATGGTTTAGTGGGTATGGTGGTGTTGAGTTGATGGTTGGACTCGATGCACTTGGAGGTCTTCCAATCTCAATGATTCTGTGATTCATGGCAGGTTAAGGTTGCTATGACTCTGCTCCAGTATTTAGAGACTACAGCGAGGGGGAGATGGAGCTGAGATGTGAGGAAGAAATTGTTTGGTGTGAGGGTGGTGAGCCAGTGTCCCAGGTTGCCCAGAGAAGCTGTGGCTGCTCCTCCCTGGAAGTGTTCTCGGCCAGGTTGGATGAGGCTTTGAGCAACCTGGTCTAGTGGAAGGTGTCCCTGCTGCTGGCAGGGGGGGTGGAACTGGATGAGCTTTAAGGTCCCTTCCAACCCAAACCAGTCTGGGATTCTGTGACTATGAATCTCAGTGCACGACACGCACAGAACAGTTCAAATACCAACATCCCTGCATTCAGAGAGCTGGAGACTCACCAAAGATCTGCTTGACACCAGTCACGGTGCAGGACACGACATCCCTAGCAGGGCTGGTGTGGTTGGTGAGAGCCACCCACCACCCAGACTTCTGCATGGTGAGGAAGATGAGGAAGCTTCATCAGCACAAGGTTAATATCATCTCCTATCTATGGGAGAACTGACGATCTCTAACCACCCTGGAAAGGCAACAGTGACCACACGACATTTTCTTTCCAGGGGAGGTGAGTTCAGAGGTAAGAACACAGGTGGAGGTCACAGTGAGGTGGTACCTCCTCGCCTGCTCCACCACGCAGCTCAGCACAAAGAACCCTCATTTCTCAAACCTTCTCAAGGATGTGCTTGTTCGAAAGCTGAAATTCATCCCTGCAGAAATTAATGAAACCTTTCACTGCTTGCAGTAAGTCAAGTGCTCATTTACTTTTTCCTGGACCAGAGCCTGAGTAAACAATAAAAAGCAAAACAAACTACCTGTCAAATCAAACACCTCTGAATTTCTCAAGGCTCCATTCGGTAATAGGTTAATAGCACTCACATTGCAAATGAAATCTTCTAGAACGTATTTAAAATTTAAAAATAGTATAAATTATCTTAATATTTTCCTTACTAGGATTCCTTGCCCTATTAGCAGCGCCCAGCCACAGTTCCAACAGCCAGATGTTGGAACTAAAGTGAAACCGTGAAACAGAATGAAAATCAAAGTCCATGAAACACTTGCCAGATAGCTCGAGCACATCTGTGCAGAGAGAAGAGAAAATACTAGTTCAAAATCATAACAGCAACGATCGCTTTCAAGCACGCACGGGATTAAAATCAAAACAAACAGGGTTTGGGGCAGAGGATGAAGAATTGGAAAGTTCTGTCCTCCAAAATAATATCACTTGACCCCTTTTGAACTGGGGAAACAGAAGCATATCAAATAAAACTGGTGGTGGCCAGCGTCCTGGGTGCATTGGGTGGGTCATTCCATGGTCCAATCCAGCCAGGAGCTTCACAGGATCCCAGAACTGCCTGGATTGGAAAAGCCCTTGAAGCTCATCGAGTCCAACCATGAACCCAACACTGACCAGTCCCCGACTGACCCATGTCCCTCAGCACTATGTCTACACGACTCTTCAATCCCTCCAGGGATGGGGACTCCACCACTGCCCTGGGCAACCCCTTCCAATGCCTCAGAACCCTTGCAGCAAAGAAATTCTTCCTCACATCCCATCTCAACTGCCTTGGGCACGACCTGAAACCAAAAATAGTCTGTCAAACCCTTGGGGAATTAATTTTTCACCCCAAAGTTCTGCAGATCTCTGTCTTGCCTTTAAGCACCTGAATGACATTTAAGAACATATTTTCCTGCTACCAAAACGGTGTCACTAAGAACCTGCCTGGAGCCCATCTCTTTGTCTTGGATTAGTTGGGTGGTGTCATCCTGCACCCAGAGCAGCTCTGTAGCACGGAGATGAGTGATGTACCCACTGAGGAACCAGTTCCTTCCCCGTTGGCGTCACCGCTTCTCGTGCACACGGGAACTAAAAGGTTTCACCCGTAAAAGTGGAGCTTTGGTGTTTCTCCCCTACCTGAGATGTTGCTCCTCACTCTCCAGGATACCCCACTAGAAAGCAGAGAACCTTTGCTAACACCATCCTGGTTCTTCTCCACCTACAAAAGAGCTCGTTATGGTTTTGATCCCGTAGTTTTCCCGCTCAGGAGAGAGGTTGGCGAGGCCAACGGCGGAGCCGGCTGCGAGCGGCAGAGCAGCAGGGGGAGCTCAGAGATCCCATTTGGCTCTCTCCAAATGACAATCCTGGAGACCTTCTGAGCAATTAAACAAAATCCAACAGGAATCAATCATACGGACGTGAGGGTGTAAAATAATGAAGATGGATGTTGTTTCAGTCCTTAGAAGGGTTCCTGCCTGAGCTCGATATCATCCTGAGCGGGATTAGATGATCCAGGTGACCTCAGAAGCGTTCTGGTGTCCACAGGAGCACGGTGAGATGGGAGGCAGCGGGTGGTGAGGTGGAGCCCTGGCAGTTCATTTGTCTCCTGGTTTTGGTCTCTTCTTCTTTTCTAAGGTATCTCCTTTCCCCAAGCACTGCTGGCATCATCTGGATGCCAGGAGACCCCACCAGCAGTGACAACCAGAGCAAGAGGAACACTCTGTTCTCTGGGTTCCTTCTCTCTTTCTACAAACAAACGAAATCTTTTGCTTTGAGAGTGAAAATCCTTCTTAAAAAAAACCAAACCCAACAAAACTCTTCCCAGATGTGGGGCCAATATATTTAGTTTCACTTAAAGTTCCTGAATCCGAAGGTCTCTGCCGGGTTGGCCGCTCACGTCTGTTTCCTCCTCTGTGCTTTACAGAGGAAGCAGGTGGGTTTAAAGCTCTCTGAAGACACCAAAGTGGTTCTTTACAAAGTGACTTGCAAAGCAAAAATGAAAAAAAATATAAAAAGGGGGGGTTTTTTTGAGCATCTGAAGTGCAAAAATAATCACATAAAGAAAAAATAAATAAGTAAAGGTTTTAGTGGAAGTCACAATCCAAATGCAGCCTCCACACTCCCCGCTGCTTCACCCCACGCCACGGGGACACGGCATTTAAATTGGGATTTCAAGGGGCTCTTCTGCTTCACGGTGGCCAAAGCCAGGACCTTAAATCCCTACGGATCAGGAGAAGTTGCAAACCTTGAGCTGTGGGCAGGTGATGCCATTCAGACAGAACAAAGCATGCAATGTGGGGTTTTATTCAATAAGGGCAAAAATAGGTGTTAGTGGAGAATATACACGGCAGCAGCTTGTCGCTGAGGGCACTGAGGGCTGTGACCCTGGGGGAAGTCCATGCTGGAGCAGGTTCCTGGCAGGACTTGTCACCCTGTGAGGGAGCCACGCTGGAGCAGTCTGTTCCTGAAGGACTGGACCCCATGAGGGACCCACGCTGGAGCAGTTTGTGAAGAACTGTGGTTCATGGGAACGACTCACCTTGGAGAAGTTCGTGGAAAACTGTCTCCTGTGGGAGGGACCCCATGCTGGAGTGAGGGAACAGTGTGAGGAGTCCTCCCTCTAAGGAGGGAGGAGATGGAACAGCCCCTTGGCAGAGCCCAATGCCCATGGAGCTGAGTCAGGTCAATATTCCTCAATATTCCAGATCAGCAAAACACAAAGTCCTTCAACTTCTAGTGAGAACTGCAAACATCGGTGTGTGATCAACGTTCTTCTGCTACCAAATCCCAGCTGAACCCAAACCCCAGCGCTGTTCCAGCTGCTGAGAAGAACCAGCTCTGGCCCACGTACACAGCAGGATAAATTTTCAGTGAGAAATCTTTGTATTAGAAAAAGAAATTCTGCCCTTGGGAGCAGCCTCCATGATCACAGTCAGGGTGTGTAACCCTCACAGCTGAGCTCAAGATTTCCTTCCCCTTGATTGTTCTTTCCTGATCATCCAGCTCCTGCACCCTCCTGTCCACAACCACCCTCAGCTGTGGGTGCTGAGAGGAACAGGAGGGGAGAAAACAGGAGCCTGGGTTTAGGAGCGTGCTCCTCCGCACAGCTACGGGAGGATTCTTTGTACACAGGATTTTGCAGAGGGTTTGGCTTCAGGTGCACATCGCACATCGCACCGGGGATTGGGTTGTTTTGTCTCGAGCTGAAACAAAAGTGGCATCAAGTCAGGTTCATTTTGGTGATTTCACTGATGCGGTGGGAAAAGAGGAAACTGGCTTCTTCCTTGGAAGAAATGCTGATGCTCTTTCATAATTTCTATAATGACATTTGATATTACGGTGATGAGTGTCTTAGAAATCCATCTGATAATCATTATAATCAAGCCCATGTGTCTGGAGAGTGTAATAGGTACATTCTATAAACTGGAAAATAAACATGTCTTAAGGAATGACTTGTAATATTAATTTCCATTTTTAGAAGGCAAGATCCCAGCTCCAACTGGGACTTTGAATGGGACAGACTCTGGATAGATGCCTAAATCCCAGCTCAGGATCCACAGCCCTCCTGCCCCGTCCTTGCCAACCCTGGAGGTGACTAAGCTTGTTGGGTGACTCACTGTGAAAAATGTTCTGGTTGCTCAGCCACCAAAAATTCTCGGTGAGTGAGGTATTCCCCTGGGAACTGGCTGATCTCTGTTTGGTGTGTTGCTCTGCTGGAGGGTGGGGAAGGCTCTGCAAGAGGGATCTGGCCAGGCTGGATCCATGGACCAGGATCAATTCCATGAGGTTCAACAAGGCCAAGTGCTGGGTCCTGCCCTTGGGTCACAACAACCCCCGGAAGCGCGACAGGCTGAGGGGAGACCTCGTGGCTCTGTGCAAGTCCCTTGGAGGAGGGTGGAGAGAGGGGGGGGTGGGGCTGTTCAACCAAGGACCAAGGGCCAGGACAAGAGGAAATGGGCTCCAGTTGTGGCCAGGGCAGTTGAGATGGGATGTGAGGAAGAATTTCTTTGCTGGAAGGGCTCTGAGGCATTGGAAGGGGTTGCCCAGGAGGTGGTGGAGTCCCCATCCCTGGTGGGATCTAAAAGACGCATAGACAACATGCTCAGGGACATGGTTTAGAGGTGGAATTGGTAGTGTTGGGTTCATGGTTGGACTTGATGATCTCAAATGTCTTTTCCACCTAGTATAATTCTGTGATTTGGTGTTCCTCTTCTTTCTGAAGCTCTAAATCTTCTCTTTATGAAGCAGAACATCTAAATTAGGGTTCAGGTTTCCCCCGGGGTAGGGGTGCTGAAGGAGCTAGTAGTGCTTGGTGTCACCTCCTCACCTTTATTGGGTGCTCTAGAAGCATAACCTGACTTCCCTCCTGCGCTGAAGCACATCTTTGCTCCTACAGTTAAATGCAGGCACACAAATACACCCCAACGTAGAGTCAGAGAATGGTTTGGTTGGAAAAGACCTTTGAGATCATTGAGTCCAACTGTCCCTGTCCACTGCTAAACCAGATCTCTGAGCACCTCATCTACCCAGCTTTTACACCCCTCCAGGCAGTAAGTAACTGGAGACAGCTTGTAAAAACCAGTTCCTACTGGTAGGAACTGCCTCCCCTCCCTGCTCCCAAAGCTTCGCACTGAGGTAATGTCACAGACAGCAGCAAAATGACTCCGGGACAAAAGTAGGGCAATGTTCTACTGAATGAGGCACATCACATTCCTCCTGAATGGAAGAAAACCAAAATATCACTTTCTGGATCTCTGGGGTAAGTCCAAACAGCTGTTGTAAATCAGAACAAACCCCACAGGTCTGAGTGGATCTCCTGCAATTTCCAGCAGCTGGGAATCCGGCCGCGCGTTCCCCAGGTAGGTGCTGGGTTTTCCCATAGCGGGTTAATCCTGTGAGCAGGGATTTGTTACAGACAGGAGAACGTGAGGAACTGTGGACACAATGAATAAGGTTAGATTTTTTATTTTATTTTATTTTATTTTATTTTTAAATGAGGGAGAAAACAACTAGAAGGCCCGTTAATAACTCTGGAGAAACAAAATGAAGACGGCGAAGCCCGAGCAGGTTCTGTGACCTCAATTGTGGAATTTAACTTGACTAAAAAATATATATATATAAAAAAAAAAACAGATAAAAGGCGCCGTGTCTCTACCACACTATTGATTTCCAAAGTCATCAATGTATATTGCCTGTCTATAGGATGAAGGGGACAGGCAGGAGGTACGCCGAGTCGTTTGCCTGCAGAAGCCAGTTGTCCCATGCTGTGCCCGATGGGAAGCCACTGATTCTTACACTTGGAGCAGGGACAATGCAACTTAATCAGAGTGACAGGAAACAGGCAGCAATTACAGTGTGCAGCTACATCTGCTGGGTTCCACTTCACTGGAGGAAGAGTTATCTCAATTTTAATGTACAGCCCTTTTTCTTCTTTTCTTTTTTTTTTTTTTTTTTCATGTTTCATTTAACCTCTGCTGTATTATTAAACATATCAAAATATAATGACAGTCGTTAAAAAATAGAACATTTTGGCAATTTTGGACTCTCCCCCTTTTCTCAGTAATTTAACGGTCTCGGTTTTACTTTCCTGCAGCATTTTGCAGCTGTGGAAGTCGAATGTAACAGAGAGTTTGGTTTATTTTCAATAGCAAAAACAGCCCCAATCCTATTTCTTGCAAACTCAATGACAAAAGAATTAGGGGTTCACCAAAAGATGTGACCTGGTGACACTAAGTCTTATGAATTTAGACAGGGGACCTTGAAAGGCTCCTCTGGTCAGTGTTTAACTGGTGGAGGGATAATTCTGAGCTCGGGCTGAATTCAGATTAAAAAAAAGAGGTCACCAAAATTTTGCACAAAAACTGGGGGAAGGGGAACAACACCTGCCTCTGAGAGATAATGGGAGCTGTAGATCCCGCAGGAGTGACAATCCCAACCCGAAACCGCAATCCCGGGAGAGCCAGAGCCCGAGCCAAAGCCAGAGAGAGCAAGAGAGGAAGAGCCCCTCATGGATCTCCTGCCCATGGGGGACAGGAGATGGAACAGCCCCTTGGCAGAGCCCAATGCCCATGGAGCTGAGTCAGGTCAATATTCCTCAATATTTCAGATCAGCAAAACACAAAGTCCTTCAACTTCCAGTGAGAACTGCAAACATCGGTGTGTGATCAACGTTCTTCTGCTACCAAATCCCAGCTGAACCCAAACCCCAGCACTGTCCCAGCTGCTGAGAAGAACCAGCTCTGACCTGTGTATTCTCCATCAGGCTGCAATTTGTAAAGCCAACGAAAGAGCAAGTCACCACAATCTCTTTTTAGATTGAATCTGAGGAAGAATTTCTTTGCTGCAAGGGTTCTGAGGCATTGGAAGGGGTTGCCCAGGGCAGTGGTGGAGTCCACATCTCTGGAGGGATTGAAGAGTCGTGTAGACACAGTGCTGAGGGACATGGGTCAGTCGGGGACTTGTCAGTGTTGGGTTCATGGTTGGACTCAATGATCTTCAAGGGCTTTTCCAATCCAGGCCGTTCTGGGATTCTAGGAGAGTTTCCCAGTGTCATCTTTTATCAGCGTGTATCTACTAGATCCAGTGTCATCACTCTTGGACCTGTGAGAAACTTTACTAAAACCAACTTGTCCAGGTCAGCAGGGGCATTTACACACCTCCAACAGGACAGTGTGTGCTGGTGTTTGCAAAAGCAAAGCCTCCTGTGGGAAGCTCTCTGGGACCAAGGCTGAGTTTATTTGTGTAGAAAAGTAAGAACAGAACAAATTAGTATCACGATGCACTAATTATAACTTCTTGGTAATAATCTTAGACTTGGATGCAGAATAATCCTACAGGAATATGTTATAATTTATTTATTGAATATTTTGCTCACTGAGGGAGGCTTATGAGTCGTGTATCTTACGTCAGATCCTCAACCAATTAAATCTATACTGAATTCAATAGAATTCAAGGGATTTACATCACTGAAGGATCTCACCCTCTCTTCTTCAGATACTCCATGCAAGTCTGTCCACTGCAGAAACCACAGAGTTCTCCAAGAACTCTCTCCAAGTGACAGAACAAGGGGTGATGGCTTGAAAGTGGCAGAGGGGAGATGGAGCTGAGATGTGAGGAAGAAATTGTTTGGTGTGAGGGTGGTGAGACAGTGTCCCAGGTTGGCCAGAGAAGCTGTGGCTGCTCCTCCCTGGAAGTGTTCTCGGCCAGGCTGGATGAGGCTTTGAGCAACCTGGTCTAGTGGAAGGTGTCCCTGCTGCTGGCAGGGGGGTTGGGACTGGATTGAGCTTTAAGGTCCCTCCCAACCCAAACCACTCTGGGATTCTATGATCTCCCTCCATCTTGTGCTTGTCCAGAAGATCTGAAAAATGCCAGCTCAGAACCTTGCAGCGTGTGTGTCACCTGGGGGGGACCTCAAGGCTCTCTGAGGGTCAGACCCTATTGCAGGGTGGGTCATAAACCAACATGGTGTATAATTAGCAGAGGGAATTGCTACAAAAGAAAGCACAAATAATTACACGGGATATTGTGCTCTGAAGTTCTGTTACGTGGTTGTGGTAAAAGCAGAAGCTCTTCCAAGCCTGGGAGGATGCTCAAAAACCTCAGAGCTCTGACACACTGTGCAGCACGTTGCTGTTAGAACCCAACACCATCACAGTGATGACTTTCCTCCACTTGCTGCTCTAACTTCAGGGCAAGGTTTGCTGACGTGAAAGGCTGCAGCTGCACTGATGGAAATGTTCTCCCTTGTTGGGGAACCAAAAGGTGCCAGGATTCAGCGGCAGGACGGCAGGTTTCCTCTTGCTGGAAACCAGCTTTGCTCTTTATTCTCTTCCTTTGGCACCTGAGCTTCCAGTCCGTTTTCTCCAGCAATCCTTCATGGTTGTATTTACCACATGGCCTTTTCAAGAAGGGAGGGAATCACTAAAATTTGCTCAATATTTTAAATTTCTAGCTTTGGAGGCAGATCTCTTCCCACCTCCTGGTGGATATGAATCCTTCATGCACAGTGAAGCTTTAATGTGTCCCCTAAGCCTCCAGATTTCTTCTTTCAGCTTCCCTGGAGGTGATTACAGCTCCCCAAAGTCTTCCCTGGGTTACTAATAACGCCTGACCATTCAAAATCAGATCTGTTCTACCACTTTAAATCAAAGGGCATGAAGTTTGAGCAGAAGAAATAATTATCCATTCTGATTTGTTCTCTGGGTAAATACCTGCTGCCAAATTCTCCTTCCCAGAGAGGCAGCTTCCACCAGGACGTAATTCTCACCTACTGCATGACTACCTACAGGTTTTTTTTGCCAGCAGTCTAGTTATGCATCTAATTAAGAATGACTCCTTTCCATGTGACAAGCTAAAACCAGCTTGTCTAACATCAATTGAAAGTGTTAAACTTTTAAGCTAAACAAAAGATATGAAAGCAAGTACTCTGGAAAACAGTGGAGAAACCAAGTGGAGGGGGTAATCAGTATTTGAGGAGCCTTTAATCTAAACAAGGACATCTTAAGTGAAGTTGCCTGCAAAAAAATAAAGAGGTGATGTGCACTTGCCAAACATCTACCCGTATGCAGAGGATTCCTCTGAAGCACCGCACGTTAATTGGAAGGAAGTTGGAAAGCATTCTAGCAGGATCCTCTAACAAGCTTCATTAATACGGGGTACAGTGGTGTATTGCATATTAATAAAAAGGCAGCCTAAGAGAATGAAAGTGTGAATAAATCCAGAACTATATTGTCTATAGGTGGTAGAATCATGGAATGTTGTGAGTGGGAAGGGACCCACAAGGATCATCGAGTCCAACTCTTGAATTTTTCCTGGTAGAAAAGTCTAACTTGGCACTATCTGATACCCACGGGCTTATAAATAAATACAGATAAGTATTTCTTTATAAATAAATACAGATAAGTATTTATTTATAAGTGTCTTATCACTGATAAGAGCTGCACAGCGGGGACTGAGGAAAGAGCAGCAAACATCTCGCAGCAACGGATGCGAGCTGTCCCTTTTTCTGAAGACTTTGTCAGTGCAAAGCCCAAGGAAGTTGTGAGTTTGGGACAAAACGAGCCCTAACTTGTACTACCTGCTCAACTCTAAGAGCATAACTAAAAGAATCATTCCGTTGAGCAAGACCTGAGATTAGAGATGAATTATTCCGTTTTCATTTCATTTAGTTTGATTTTCTCTCTCTTTCCTATTTTCTAAATTAAATAAACCTCGCTTGATTTAAGGTAATTTGCCTTTACTGACTATTACTTAAGGATGAGCATTGCAAAGCCATTCCATCAGAGGAGGAAAACACCACCAGTGAAATTTAGGGTTTAGCAACACCAAAGTAAAGCAGATATCCGAGTGAAACACATGAGGAAAGGTGAGCTGTCTGCACCTCAGCCCTGAGAGCTGTTGTGAATCCAGGGAGATGCTGGATGGAAAGGAAATTGGGGAAAAGCTAAAAATGAAGATCATAGAATCTCAGACTGGTTTGGGTGGGAAGGGACCTTAAAGATCATCCAGTCCCAACCCCCCTGCCAGCAGCAGGGACACCTTCCACTAGACCAGGTTGCTCAAAGCCTCATCCAGCCTGGCCACAAACACTTCCAGGGAGGAGCAGCCACAGCTTCTCTGCCCAACCTGGGACACTGGCTCACCACCCTCACACCAAACAATTTCTTCCTCACATCTCAGCTCCATCTCCCCTCTGCCACTTTCAAGCCATCACCCCTTGTTCTGTCACTCCCTGCCCTTGGCCAAAGTCCCTCCCCAGCCTTCCTGGAGCCCCTTCAGGTACTGGGAGGCCACTAGAAGGTCTCCTGAGTCCAGAAAACCCACTGCTGTGAGAGGAAGATCTAAAAAAGGTCTGAAGTTGTAAGCACAGTATGTAAATGGTTGTTGAGAGGAGATGTTTATGGGGAAATAATCCCTTGAGGTGAGGAAGACAGAAGGGAATAATGGAGATACAAATGGTCTCTGTAGGAGCTGTAGGCTCCAAGGCTACGAGGGGAGATGTTTGCAGTGTCAATGTTCTGTACATCTTTAATTGACCAATGCCACAAGCTTTTCCAGTGGCTCTACAGATGCTGTGGAGCTTCCTTTGTGTGTCCTATGCTTAAAAATTTTATAAGCTGAGCTACTCTTGTATTTTCAGATAGTAGAGCAAGGGGGACCCATAACCGGTAAGTAGAGTTGGATGATCCACCCTTGTTCTTAGGGGTTATGTGGAGAGATTATGGGCTTCAACAATTTAACTGCCTTGTTTTTTATGTCTCCTTTATATTGCAGTTGCATCTGGAAATCAGAAAATTCAGTTTTAAAAACAAGAGAGGGAGAGATAAGGGAGCAGAGGGGAGAGGAGGAAAGCAAGACAAAAAGAGAAGAAATGGAGCAAGTCAGACTGGATGTGTTTTGTTGCTTATTTGGCTTGACCTAATCACAGAGATTTTTCCCCAAACGATTAATTTCTGCAAGCTGGATGCCATCTCACTCCTTATTCTCTCATTACCTTTCTCTTTTTCCAGAGATGGGCAGCGAAGCATCTCTCTGACATTGCACCCTTGACCTCATGAAAATCTTTAAGGGATTAATGTCTACAGTCTCGTATCTCCTCAGCAGCTGCTAATCTATGCAAAGCAAATTGGGTTGGATTTACCTAGAACATCATTGTCCACCCTGTAATTTGTAACTGCTGTTTGCAGTGACAGAAACTCTTAATCACGCTACGCGCTGGAGATGTGCCTTCAACTCATGAACAGCAGCAAACTTCTTAAGGACAAAACACCACGAGCAGCTCAACACCTCGGCAGTTTGATTCTGAACAAATTCTTTTCCATGGGACAATTCCTTCCATGGATGATTTTCTTCTCTCTGGACACCAACGAATGCCAGGAGCAGAGGACATGGCAGGAAGATGTGGCAGGGGAGGGTGAGGTTGGCCATGAGGAAAAGGTTCTTGAGGCACCCAGAGGGTGGTGGAGCACTGGAACAGGCTCCCCAGGGAGGTGCTCATGGCACCAAGCCTGACAAGATGCCAGCAGCATTTGGCCAACATGTGCCCCCAGGGACATGGTGTGAATGTTGGGCTTGTCCTGTGCAGGGACAGGAGTTGGGCTCCATCATCCTTGGGGGTCCCTTCCAGCTCACAACATTCGATGATTTGATGATTATCATCCCTTGCACTGTACTTCTTTCCTGGGGCAATGGGTGTTCTTTGGCTTGGATCCACCAGCTGCACCCATTTTTCTTCATGCCCACCACCTCCGTGGTGACCCACCACACCGCTGGAGTGAGGCAGGGATTTGCTGCACAGACAGGCAGGACTCTCCAGCACCAACCTCCCACCTCTTGTCCCACAACGACTCACTGACCTCCTGGTAGGAGAGGTCTCATGGCCATGAACCTGTCCTCAGGTCTCCTCCCACCGTCACCACCACTGCGTGGCCTCAGCACCTTCTTGATGAAAATCAGGATGTTCCCCCTAGTAGAGAGACATCCCCATTTAGATGGAAATGTATCCACGTGAAGATGTTCCCTCACTCCCATCTGTGCCTATCACAGCTTTAAATACCGCTTGCACTTTCCAAACTCTCCAGCCAGAGCAAACTACAAGAAGAAAAAACAACATGGAATCAAAATAAAAAACCTAACAAAAAATAAATGAAAATGAGTAATGAATAAAACCCAAAGAAACTGGGAAACACTGAAGCAATCGCTCCTCCTTACGCATTTATGTTGCTGTCTGACATCCACAGTGAATTGTCCCCGTTACCGAATAACCGCTCGAGTTCAAATGATGCACACGCATCTATAACCTCCGTTAGCTGCTCGCTGGCGTGCTCCAGGAACGCCGCTGTGTCCTCCGGTCTCATTCTGTATCAATGACTCCTCCAAATAAATCTAGTTGCTGGTTTATATTAATGAACTGTCACAGTTCCCATTGTTTTCCCAGGGTCGTGCAGCTGCATTCTTCCACAGGTGCTTGGCAAATTCAAACGATGCTGGTTTGGGGTTTCAGGCTGATACAAAATCACTCCTTCAGCAGATTGTTAGGGAGTTATTCACGCAAGAAACACGTCTTTGCTTCAGACAGTCTGCTTCTCTCTTTCTCCTCCTCCTCCTCCTGCACTGACCCTTCACCTGAGGCCACAGCTCAAGTGCTGGGTTCAGTGTTGGGCCCCTGAGTCCAAGAAGGACATGGAGGTGCTGGAGCGTGTCCAGAGAAGGGAACGGAGCTGGGGAAGGGTCTGGAGCACAAGTGTGCTGAGTTCCCTTGTGGCTGAGGGAACTGGGGGTGTTGAGCCTGGAGAAAAGGAGGCTGAGGGGAGACCTTGTGGCTCTGTGCAAGTCCCTTGGAGGAGGGTGGAGAGAGGTGGGGGTGGGTCTGTTCAACCAAGGCCCAAGGGACAGGCCAAGAGGAAATGGGCTCCAGTTGTGGCCAGGGCAGTTGAGATGGGATGTGAGGAAGAATTTCTTTGCTGAAAGGGTTCTGAGGCATTGGAGGGGGTTGCCCAGGGCAGTGGTGGAGTCCCCATCCCTGGAGGTGTTCAAGAACATGTAGATGTAGCACTCAGGGACATGGTTTAGTGGCCATGGTGGTGATGAGTTAATGGTTGGACTGGATGATCTCAGAGGTCTTTTCCAACCTTAACAATTCTGAGGTCAGCTGAACTAGAGATTCAGCTGGTGTAAATCCGTGCAGCTTTCCCTGACTCAAAAGGCACCACGCTGTCTTCTCATCCCTTGAGTAAGAACGTGCAAAAACGGTCACGGAGGAGCCTGCAGAGACCACCAGGCTCTGAGGATCCACAGGCAACGTGCACACCAGCTGTGCCTCCCTCACTCCCCAAAGGCTCAGTACGACAGCCATGGGTGAGGATGAGGTATTCAATATTCACCACGAGGTTAAACAGTTGTGGAAATGACCCAGCAGGGCACCATTGCTTTTATGGAAAATATTTCACTTGTGACTCAATATTAACAACAACAAGGAGAACATTTAATATGCGAGAACCGATTCATTTGTGCTAGCCAGATGCAGTTTTGCTTTGTGTTTCCTCCCTCTAGTCCTTTTTTCCCCCTAATCCCTCATTTCTTTTCAACCTTTTTAAGCTCCCTCTTTAGTTTCACAGACAACACAATCAATGTATCTGAACAAGGCCCTAGAGTTCCTGCTGGGGAACAGGAGGTTATTATATTTTAGGGATAACTTCATGCATTTCCATTACTCCTTCTAAACCCATTTTAAGATACTTATTTACATTTAGCGCATATTAAGCAGCAAAGGAACGTCACACTGGAGAGGATACACACGCCGCAAGGTTCTGAGTTGGCAATTTTCAAATCTTCTGCACGAGCACAAGGTGGAGGGAGACCATAGAATCATAGATTCATGGAATGGTTTGGGTTGGAAAGGACCTTAAAGCTCATCCAGTTCCAACCCCCCTGCCAGCAGCAGGGACACCTTCCACTAGACCAGGTTGCTCAAAGAGTGATGGTCAGTGCTTCCAGTTAGAGTATCAGAGACACAGACATGTTTCTGCACTGTCTCTGGGCCACTTCCTACACATGTGACAGTGAAATGGGCATTGATATGAGATCAAGACACATGGACCTACTGGAGCCAGTGCAGAGGAGGCCACCAGGATGATGCGAGGGCTGGAGCAGCTCTGCTGTGAGGACAGGCTGAGAGAGTTGGGGCTGTTCCGCCTGGAGAAGAGAAGGCTCCGGGGAGACCTTCTAGTGGCCTCCCAGTACCTGAAGGGGCTCCAGGAAGGTGGGGAGGGACTTTGGCCAAGGGCAGGGAGTGACAGAACAAGGGGTGATGGCTTGAAAGTGTCAGAGGGGAGATGGAGCTGAGATGTGAGGAAGAAATTGTTTGGTGTGAGGGTGGTGAGCCAGTGTCCCAGGTTGGCCAGAGAAGCTGTGGCTGCTCCTCCCTGGAAGTGTTCTCGGCCAGGCTGGATGAGGCTTTGAGCAACCTGGTCTAGTGGAAGGTGTCCCTGCTGCTGGCAGGGGGGTTGGGACTGGATGAGCTTTAAGGTCTCTTCCAACCCAAACCAGTCTGGGATTCTCTGATTCTCTGATTTTTAATGGTACCAGTGCCGAAAGGTTAGAGAAGGAAGCAGCAGCCTTTGCTCCCTACAGACTTTCTGTCATAAATGGAGTTATAAAGGAATGCAGGATGCTCACGGCAGCCAGGACGGGGCAGTGAGGGTATGATCGATGCCTCAACCCTTGACTCAAAGAACCTGGAAACTGCTGAGCGAGGAACAGCAGATCTCAGAATTGTGTTATGTTCCTGGCAAAGGAGCTGGCTTAATCTTTTTGGTCAATATAATTGCAGAAATTGTTGTTTATCTTATCTAAAATAAGCTACTCTTATCTCAGTCCAGATCATCGCACCAATTTAGTGGTCCTCAAGCAGGGAAAACGTAAGCTTCTCTAATCAAGTGAGAACATGAATTGTTCTTGTTTGAAGCCAGCCTTGTTACTGGTTTCCAGGCTCTTGTGTGGGCACAGGCATTCCGTCTGCATCTCCTTTGCCAAGAAACAGTCAGTCTGGTACCTTCTGCTTTATATTTACAAAGATATTTTTTCATCCACTCCCCAACCTACTGCTGAAGTCTTTGAGGTGTAGCATCTAACAGTGAAAACTGTTGGTGTGGCTCATCTGAGAACGTACCCAGAAGAGCTGCTCAGTTATAAATTGTTTCAAATGTAATTTATCCACCTAATATCATTCAACAAGTTATCACAGACTCATGGAATGGTTTGGATTGGAAGGGACCTTAAAGCTCATCCAGTTCCAACCCCCCTGTCATCAGCAGGGACACCTTCCACTAGACCAGGTTGCTCAAAGCCTCATCCAACCTGGCCGAGAACACTGCCAGGGAGGGGGCATCCACAACTTCCTTGGGCAACCTGTTCCAGTGTCTCACCACCCTCACAGTGAAGAAATTCTTCCTAATATTTAATCTAAACCTCCCCTCTTTCAGCTTAAACCCATTTCCCCTTGTTTTGTCATTATCAGGAACGATGAATAATTGACCTTCATAGGTTCCTTGCAACCCAAACCTTCTATCATAAGGACAAGTTCTTCATGCAAGTCAATTCATGCACCACGATATTTCTGTCGAGGGAGTAAGAGTCGTAGCAGGATTAGGATGCTGCTGAACTGAGAGATCTGAATTCCCCAGCTCTGTTGTTATTTTTATTCACAAGTTCTAAGGGCAGCTGGTTTATATTCCACTGTGCAATTACTGCGCAGACCCAGGAACAGCTGAACTTTCATCTTCATGAATTTGGAAAGGAAACAGTAATACAAAGAGCAGAAAAGGCATGGCAGCATGAGCTTTCCTAGCATCAAACCTCTGTTGGGCTTGGATCCCCATGAAGTGCTTCTTATCGTGGCAGGAAAGATTGAATCTTGACTCAGATATCTAAATTTAGGCTGTCTGCACTTCAGATGTTTACATGTGAGGTAGGTGTCTCTGCTCACCCGAGCGTAGACACCTACGTTTGGCCACCTTACACCCACCTATCTCCACGGATGATAAAGGTGTCCTTCAAACATGTAGCTCCCATCCCAGTGAGGGTTTGACAGGTTCGTCAGTCTCAGAAAAGGTGAATGAGAAAGTGGCTGAGAGGTGACTCTGTAGCTGCACAATTTGAAGATGAGCTCAGGCAAGTTTTCTCAGGTTGCAAATCAGATCGTGAAAGAAAGTACTAAAATACCTGTTCGTTATTTCTGTTCCTAATAACTCCCCAGCTGTGGCCCCAAATGAAACAATCCCGAAATTCCGTGATCTAATTTACTTTTCTTCACTTAGAACATCTGTTTACTTTTTGCACCTCACTCCTGACCAAATCCTAAGCGCTGTGCCTTTCAACCCAAACGTCCAGCCCGAGGAAGTGCGAGAGAGAAGCTTCCTCCGGCTACGAGAAATCATAAAAGACATCAAAGACAACTCAGCAAAAAACACTGAGTGGACCCAATACTTCACCCTGGGACAAAGGGAAAAGTTGGGAAAGCATGATAGAGTAATAAACCAGCAGATCAGGAAGAAATATTTCTTACAAGTGGTATGAAATTAAGTCCAAGCATGTTTACCGCTGTATTTGCTGAATTTCCTTATCTGGAAGTAAGGGCTGGCTTGTGTATTTGGGTAACGCCACTATAACACAATTATCAATGGGATTTTTATTGTCCCTGACTTGTTGTGCAGAATTCAAAGAGGATCTTCAGAAAAGAATGTTTAGGTATGAGGCAAAACAAGATATAGAGGCAGCCAAACGAAGGCTCAGTGAGGAAAGAGAAAAGAAAATACTGCTTGCAGAGAGACTTACTTGATGGCCTCAGCTAAGCCAGCAACGTTTGCACTTGCAAGGTCTAAACCTGGGATGAAAGGAATCCCAGAATCCCAGAATTCCTGAATTGCCTCAATTGGAAAAGCCCTTTAAGCTCATGGAGTCCAACCATGAACCCAACACTGACAAGTCCCCGACTGACCCATGTCCCTCAGCACTGTGTCTACACGACTCTTCAATCCCTCCAGGGATGGGGATTCCACCACTGCCCTGGGCAATAAATAATAATTTGACTTGGGAATCATGCAGCTGAAAACATCTGAAGCTTTGAATTACTTCCTCCCTCCTCTGCCAAAAGTTAAACAACATGACATTAAAAACAACAAAAAAAAGAGTGAAATGTGCTGGATCTTCTCCTTTTCCTCCTTAAGTTGGAATGCTGAAGGTGCAAGTGTACAAACTCTTTTCCACAGCCATGAAGGCAAGAACTTGATTGTCCTTCCACGCAATCATCTCAGATAATCAATGCCCTACAGTCCCCACAGCTTGTTGGGACATTAGATAAATGGAATTTCTCTTGATTCATACCAGTTTTGTCAATATCCATCATCTGTGAACACACAGAGAGGAAGAGGTCAGGAGAAGGCAAAGTACCAGCCCTTCCTGTCCATTGTTAATATTCTGGGAATTCGATAACAGTAAAAGACACGATTATGTGGACAATTATTTCAATGTTTCCTTTGACAACAACATAAAAGGTAGAAAATGAAGATTTTTCTATGATATCCTATATTCACTCTGATAGTATTCTGATCTTTTCAATTACTCTTGTTTCCAAGATGACATTGCACAGATAGAATATTCATCTTGGAACATTAGAAAAAAAAAAAAACCCAACCCAAAAACTCTAATTCTCCATTTATGTAAATTTTATTCTTGACAATTATAATGAAGGCCACACAGAGAAGTTGGTGCATTTGCAACGTCATTCTATTCATGGCTTCATTTTTTTTAGGCTTGATTGTTCCAAACTCCACTGAATCATTGAATGAATAGATGATAACACACAAGAAGATTTTCTTTTAAATAAGACATTTAATTATTATGTTTTATATAATGTGGAAGATTAAAGTAACTTGGAGACAGCTTCAAAAAAAGGATTTTTGTTAAAGATTATTTATTTTGGCTGAATGGGTTTCATAAAAGTGCCCAAGTGATTTAGGAGCTTAAATCTAAGGATAAAGCAATAAAAACAGAGTTGTTAAGATACCCAACTATCTCTGTACAATGTATTTTAAATAATGTTGAACTAGCAAAGATTAAGAGGAAGATGAATTCTTATAGCATGTAAATAATTTGTCCATTAATTAGAAGATATTTTATGTGAAAAGTGAATGAATATCTACACACTTATATATGTACACCTCACCCAGATATCTGAATTCTCCTAAAATCTCAGGTGTATTGCAGTTTTTATTATGCCTGAATATTTGTGAGTAATTCAAAGAAGATCTTAAGAAAAGAATGTTTTTGTAGGAAGTAAAACAGGATACAGAGGTAGCCAAACAAAGGCTCACTGAGGAGATAGGAAAGAAAATATTACTTGCAGGGAGACTCACTTGATGGCCTCGGATAAGCCAGAAAGGTTTGCACTTGCAAGGTCTAAATGTGGGATGAAGGGAATCTCAGAACGGCCTGGATTGGAAAAGCCCTTTGAGCTCATGGAGTCCAACCATGAACCCAACACTGACACGTCCCCGACTGACCCATGTCCCTCAGCACTGTGTCTACACGACTCTTCAATCCCTCCAGGGATGGGGACTCCACCACTGCCCTGGGCAACCCCTTCCAATGCCTCAGAACCCTTGCAGCAAAGAAATTCTTCCTCACATCCCATCTCAACTGCCCTGGCCACAACTGGAGCCCATTTCCTCTTGGCCTGTCCCTTGCTCCTTGGTTGAACAGACCCACCCCCACCTCTCTCCACCCTCCTTGCAGGGAGTTATAGTTGTGTTCTACAATGGTCCTCATTACCATGTTGAGGAGAGAGCAGTGGCAGAAGGGACACTGCCGGGGACAGGCAGAGAAGCATCCTATGGAGCTGTATTTTCTTTCTCTGTGCACACAGAAGGTATTTGGGCTGAGTGGAATTGATAAAAATTTGCCCCAAAGGGGTGAGAGCCAGTGGCCTGAACTTTCTTACCCTTTCTCCATGAAATTTAGTGCAGTTTCCTACTGAAGAAGTTGCTTTACAGTCATTTTATAGACTTATTAAGGTCAAAGTCCCATATAGAAAAACATTTTACTGGTGCCAAATAGAGCTGGGTAAGCTCTGCTGAAATACTCAGGAAGCAGAGAGCTGGTGCAGAAGAAGTTGTGCCCAGGACACTCCACTCTGGGACAGAAGAGAGGGACACAGGACACAGCAGCAACCCTGCCCCAGCTATCCAGGGAAGAGCCAGCCACCTTCAGAGCCAGCCCACCTCTTCACATCACTGAGGTTACAATGATTAACTTAACTCAATATATTTTGGTTTATTATCTCAGTAATTGTTTGGTTTTACCAAGTGATCTGGCACTCAGATTTGCTTGGATTGTCTTCTCCTCTGCTCCATACGGCTCCTGCTCAGCAACAGCCAGACTTAGAGCTCTCTTTGTGTCCTAGCTCTTTTTTTTTTTTTCAGAAGAGCTACTTTTAAAACTTGGTGCTTACTGAATTTCTAATCCTTAAAACATTTGCAGAAATAGAGATTTCATCCCACACAATGGATTATCTGAAAGAAAAAGAAATATTGGCAGAAATATCACTCTGGCTGGGGTTTAGTCTACAGCAAAGCAAATAATGTGAAAGAACAGAAGAAGTTTGGTGGCCTGACTCCCATGTGTAGGTAGCATTGATGAGTAACTTCAAATTCCTCTCTGCAATTCTTAACTACTCATCTCTTGCTTTGAATAGAGCAGGAAGTTTTTTCACTACAGCATGAAGATACATCAGCTTTTGAAAGCTGACTGTCCTTTCAGGAAGCTCTAAGTCGATTTTACAGATTCTAACTTCACTAGGGTCTGTCAAAATCTGACCGTTTCCATGTACACCTCTGGTGTGTTTTGTACCTTTTTCACCCCAGGTAAGGAGAGGTTTTTTCCATGAAGCATGGACACTCAGGTTTATCATCCTCAAAGATCATTCCTTCTGCTCACAACCACAGGATCAGGTGCTCAGGATCCTTCCAGACCTGGATGCCTTGGATGTTGCTGTGGGCTACCACCATGTGTTTGATCAAGGACAACCATGGACACCAGTGTCGGCTCTTTGGGTTCCATGGAAGAGGCCATACGGCAGGTTTGGACGAAGCCACACCAGCCAGAGATCATCCTGACTGCAAACACAAGGACTTTGGTATGTTTTGAGATACAGCAGAGTGTGATGCAGTGTGAAAGACGAGGTTTAAAGCACAAACCTGCTCTTGAGCCAAAGATCTAGAGGTATCTAAACAAAACAAGTCTTCAGAACATTGTTATGTGAACAAAAGGAGAGTACACTGAGCAGTGTTGCCTCTTATTAGAGTATTCAATATTCATAGAATCATTGGATTCATTGAATCATTAAGGTCAGAAAATACCTCTAAGATCATCAAGTCAGATATAGCCAGGAAAGCCCCCAAACTTTGGGGCACAAAATATCTGTACCATTCAGAAAGAGAAGCAGGAAATTTCTGGATCCATACGAGTGGGACACCTGTGTAGAGGTTCAATTAGGCAGCTGGAGAGAAAAATGCAGTTAGCATCCACTGAACAAAAAGGATTGTCAGCAAAGAAAGAGGTGGTCAGCCCCTATGGGATATGATGCCAGAAGAATTCAAGACTTAAGTTGTAAAAGCAAAGTCAAAGTGAAATTAATGTCATTTTAGAAACTGAAATTATGAAGTTGAATGCTTCAGACTTTCCTCAGTTGGGAAGACCAGGACTTGAGGCTGATAAAAGTCATGCAGATTGCAAAGGCAGGTCTCCTGGTTCAAATGTTGAGCTCTAAAGTTTGAAGTATTTCATCTTCCCAGGTAGCCCAATCGGAGCAATCACGTCAGAGTTGACCAGCGTGTTACAATCAGGAGCAAGGATTTTCAATGCCATCCAGTTACAAGGTAAAACTTGAAGCCTGGCAATTAAGGAACAATTAACCTGTTTTTCATGTATTCAGTCATTCATCAGAGAAAGCCACAGTCTTATCACTGCAAGGACATTGTGTTATTATTAATGTAGAAACTGAGAAACCAACAAAACCCCCCCTTGCCTGGAAAATCACTAAATAAAGCACAGACACTTCCTTTCCTTTACATCACTTCACAGAGACAAAAATAATCTGAGTTTTTGTAAGTTTCAAACAGCAGCAGGTCAGTGAACTTCTCAGGGTGATGCAGTGGCACGTCAATGAAATGCAACTGCATGTTTCACTGCAGCTCAGAGAGAAAATCACAGAATTGTTCGGTTGGAAAAGACCTTTGAGATCATCGAGTCCAACCAAAACTGTCCCATGCTGAACCAGATATCTGAGCACCTAATAACTCTTCAATCCCTCCAGGGATGGGGACTCCACCACTGCCCTGGGCAACCCCTTCCAATGCCTGAGAACATTTTCAGTGAAGACATTTTTCCTGATAAGAAATCTAATGATCTAGAATGATTTCATGTTTTCTATGCTGACTATACTACGATACGTGCCACCATTTCCTGGAGCCCTTGGCATGTGGTTGACATGCCCAGAACCTTCTTGTTCCCTAACAGCCACTGTTGACACTAACAGCCATCCTTCCGTCTTCGTTGTCTTAAACATTCCAGGCTTGTAATTTGTACCAAGTGCTACCAAAAGCTTTTTCTTTGCCTTTATAGGTCTTGGAAAGGCACAGTAACAAAGAAAGGAGTATGTGGTTTTAATTCAGATAATGGACAGAGTTGAGAAAACAAATGTACTTGTGAACAAAATCTCTTGATCACAGAATTGGAAAATCAATTGGAAAAGCCCTTTGAGCTCATTGAGTCCAACCATGAACCCAACACTGACAAGTCCCCGACTGACCCATGTCCCTCAGCACTGTGTCTACACGACTCTTCAATCCCTCCAGGGATGGGGACTCCACCACTGCCCTGGGCAACCCCTTCCAATGCCTCAGAACCCTTGCAGCAAAGAAATTCTTCCTCACATCCCATCTCAACTGCCCTGGCCACAACTGGAGCCCATTTCCTCTTGGCCTGTCCCTTGGGCCTTGGTTGAACAGACCCACCCCCACCTCTCTCCACCCTCCTCCAAGGGACTTGCACAGAGCCACAAGGTCTCCCCTCAGCCTCCTTTTCTCCAGGCTCAACACCCCCAGTTCCCTCAGCCACAAGGGAACTCAGCACACTTGTGCTCCAGACCCTTCCCCAGCTCCGTTGCCCTTCTCTGGACACGCTCCAGCACCTCCATGTCCTTCTGGGACTCAGGGGAGGAAGCAGGGAACTCGCTCCATAAAACATTTGATTTCCCATCCCTTCCTCACAGACACACACCTGTGAATAAAGCGGGGAACAAAGTGAAATGGCAGAGCTGGTGAAAGGGCTGTTACTGAACCCTTGACAACTTTTTCCAGTTATCTGTTGGTCTAATAAAAGCCACTGTGGTCTACAGCCCCTGCAGTCTTGCTTCTCCTTTTCCCTGACATAGTCAGAGCTTCTGCACTGCTGTGAAATGACATTTCCCTTCTGATTTGTGATATTTAGTGTCTTTTTGTACACGTAGGAAAAAAATGTGATGGGTAGGGCACTGGAAAATAAGATTTTCTATATAGATTCACAACTAGAGTAAGCTTTTATCTGCAGTAGGCTGTCCAGAGCCAAGAACAGTGTGATGCATTGAGCTTCTTGATGCACATCCATCAAGGTGTGTGAGCTTGAACTTTCTAGAGACTCCGGGGGTTTTCCTTTAGATCACAGCTGAAGGTACTGCTACCAAACAAGACTGTGACTGCAATCCACACAGAGACAAAAAAAAATACATTTTGTCAGAGGAGGTTCCTTCAATAACGAAGTCGTAGGAAGGAAAGAGGGCAAAGTTCTTGAGGCAGAGCCTAAAAATAGTAATTTAGGTTTTGCCTCCAAAAGAGCACTAAATCCATGTTTAATTTCAACCACATGTGTGTTCCCATCTCGATTCAACGCAACGTTTAAGTGTGAAGCACATGCTGAACTGGCACTTAAACATCCACCCTTGGAGTGAAGCACATCCGTGCGTGCTTGAGACCACAGAGATAAAACTGTTCATGTCCCTGCTTCTAAACATACATTTTTGTGTCTCCTGGTCATTGTGCATAAGGAAATGGAGTGCTTTGCTACACCAAAGGCTGCTCTACTGCCATGGAAAGCCCTGCAGTGGTCCAAAGACATCTGCTGAGAGCGCTTGTTTCATTGCAATCCTTTGAGTAAAGCCTGGAGAGTGGAAAATAGATGGCAGGAAGTGAGCATCTGGTTTCACACTGAGCGTGCTCCTACAAGAAGATAGATTTATTTTTTTCCCTGAAATCCTGAAAAGAAGGCACATGAAAGAAAGAAACTCAAGGCAAAAGCCAACCATGACAGTTAACATTTACTCCCTGAAAGGAGGGTGGAGAGAGGTGGTTCTCAGTCTCTTCTCCCAAGGCCCAAGGGACAGGACAAGAGGAAATGGGCTCCAGTTGTGGCCAGGGCAGTTGAGATGGGATGTGAGGAAGAATTTCTTTGCTGCAAGGGTTCTGAGGCATTGGAAGGGGTTGCCCAGGGCAGTGGTGGAGTCCCCATCCCTGGAGGGATTGAAGAGTCGTGTAGACACAGTGCTGAGGGACATGGGTCAGTCGGGGACTTGTCAGTGTTGGGTTAATGAATCTTCAAGGTCTTTTCCAATCCAGACAATTCTGTGACCGCAAAGGGTTCAAAAGAGCAGAGGACACGTTTTGTTAGGAAAAGAGAAGGAGGTGGAACATCCACCCAGAACTCGCAGCTGTAAAAATAACACCTTGTTTGATGGGATCTCTGAGGATCTGGGGTGATTTTTTGCAGGGACAGTGGACACCATGCAAAGTGTTAGATAGGAAAGTCCACAAAGACCCACAGAGCCAGTGCTTTGTCAGAAGGGATGGTGACATTCATAACAAAGAGTGAGCACGTTGAATTGGACAGTGATAAGCTCCCAAGTGGACGTGAAATTTAAACAAAGAGTTTGTAGAGTGGGGCTGCTGAGTGCATTCTCACCCCGTCGAGTGAGAATATAATCCTCCTGCCTTGCATATTCATCCACATGACACAATAGCGGGAGAGCTTCCAAGGTACTTATTAGCCCAAAGTGTGAATGTTGGCCAGATGGTTTCTTTGGATTCCAAATAGTCAAGAGGATCAGACCTGTGATTTATTGTGGTTTGGGTGAGATCCACAGCTAGGACAGGCTTTGCTGCTGGTGTTTGGTCAGCTACGGTTGCACGTTCATGCTGCTCTTTGCTTTACTCCATCCAGATGCCTTGGGTGAAATGGTGGACTCAGCAGAAGCCAAACCAGCAGTAGTCAAAGGCAGTTGAACAGATTGGCTTGCAGTTCTTTGAACTGTCTCATTGGTCATTTCAATATCTGCTGCCAAATTCGATAGAGCATCTTCCTTTATGTCATTAGCAAGAAGGGTTAGTTTCAATTAAGGCTCCAGAAAATAGCCCTCAATGTATTTCCTGGAAGTTGGAGTATGGATTCTGGGTAGTTCTTCCCCAAACATTTTGGCATCCACAGGAAGACTCCTTGAGGATTTTATTTTCTCTTGACATGAAGTTTTTTAATTAACTGCAATTTCAGATGTGCCAATTTTGACCGGTTATAGATTTTAAAAATACATATATAATATATACATATATATATTTATCAATATATATAATATGTATATATCTATATCTCCATAAATATATGGTTACATTTATTCAATGTCATCCCTCCTCTTCCTGAGTGAATGAACAAAGATCTACTTCCACCTTTCATTTAAAATGGAATTTGGTTCCCTCCAAAACACTGAAACTAGTTTGCCAGGAAAATGAATTCTATTAGATTTTCCTTCTCCATATTCATCCCAAATAATCAAGTTAATTTTGACCAAATGCTGACAGATTTTTTGGGGCAGTTTTCACACAGCTACTCCCTGTTTTCCCCGACACTCCATCTAGCAGATATTGATCGATACGATCAAACCTCTGATGACCACATCAGAGGAAACACTGGTAAAATTCTGAGCTGATGGATGGCAAAGCAGACCTTTCTCCTAGATCTAGAAATCATAAACCTGTGTCTCCAGTTCACAATATTTAAATCAAATGTAAGATTTTATGTTCAATTGCTTTATTAAGCACAAATAATATGTATATATATATTTTTTTTAAGTTAGATTCTGTCCTAGGCTGTTCCCAGGAAACTCGCTCTCACTTGAAACAAAGGTTGACATTTCTATCACACGCTGCGTGGTTTAATAAAAGGGGCTTAATATGGAAATGAAACAAATCTAGCATTAGAAAAATAAGCAGAATCAAAATCCATTTAACTGAAACCTGAAGCTCTTTATATTTGAATCATAATACACTTACAGTAGCAGCTTCTCTAAAAACTGTCCTTGTCTGAGATAGCCCTTTATTCTTTCTTCTATATCGCTTGTCAAGTAGCTAATTCAAGGAGCTAATTGTGAAAATAACTAATCCCACCACCATGTATTCCTTCAATTATTCCCTTCATCCCTTCCCTATTCTTCTTCCCATGTATTTTTTACATCAGCTTTTAATTAGATTATAAGGACAAGCAATGTATGTCAGCACACAGTGCCCAAACCCGAGGATCTCTGATGGTCTTTATGCATCTGAGTTCAATCATATAAATAATATATAATAACAATAATATGTTCTTACTATATAATATAATAATATATATAATGACAACAATATGCTCTACCTTTATATAATATAATAATATATAATAATTATAACAACATTCTGCCTTCAATGTAGAGACTTCAAAGAATGCTCTGTATGTGAAATAATATTATTTGGGTGAACAGACTATTAAATCTCATAAACTCTCTAGAAGAGTCGCCCCACATGATATAGGAGCCAAGAAAATGCCATCTCTCTTGGCATTTCTTAAGCAGGCTGTATAAAATGTTAGGAACTTTCACCTTGGCTTTAGAAAGTATAAAAACTATGAGGGTGGAGACTCATGTATGAAGGAGGAATACGAGACAGAAGACAAGGATGTAGACGATCAAGTCCAACCATCAACCCAACACCACCATGTCCACTAAACCATGTCCTGAAGTGCCCTGGCTACATGGTTTTTGAACACCTCCAGGGATGGATTCTCCACCACTTGAGGAGGAATCTGTTCAATAGGAGGTGATCAAGAAATGTTATCTTCCATATTTGAAATAAGAATTTTAAATTGAATTGAAAAAAGCAGTTGAAATGTTGAAATAAGGGCCTTAAACATTTCCCAAAACAGATTCAGGGTTAAAGTTTTCAAATATGAAAATATGAAAAGTTATGTTCTGATGTCAGCTCACAGCTCAAAGCTTCTTCCTTTATTTGGAAAATAAGATTCGTCTTCAAACATTACAATGGAGTTGTGTTTGAACTGGGAATTCTGATACCCATAGAGTCATATTTATGGCTGCTCCTAAATTAGAAGAAGGAACAGAACAGAACCAGAACCCAGAGGAAGAACAGTTTGTTTCACACACACACTATGCTGATTCAGTTCAAAATCTAAAGAGAAATAATCTCTGTTACCTTCACAAAGGGGATGGTCCTGCAAAATGACATGAAAATAAACTGTTGGTGAACTGCCTTCCCCCAGAAGGAATTCCTCCATACATTTTTATGTGTGTTAGTGTGAAATGGACATTTGAGGTGACATCCTTCATTCCAAACATCTCCTACCTTCATTTGGCTGCTTTGTGAGGAGAGTCATAAATTACATCATTGTAAGTAGAATATTTTGCTGGGCTGTAGTCAGCAACTAGATGACAAGCAGTAGACAAATAATGACACTAATGTTTGTTTTTACTGGCTTTTGGCTAAGTAAATCAGCTGTGACACACCTCCAAATAACACTTCCCTATCATTTCATGAAAAAAAATAATAAAAATAGTATTTTTAAAATGTTTCCAGGGAAAAACATTTTTTCCAGATGCTGGTTCTTTAGGAAATATTAAAGATATGCGCTGAAATCTTTATAAGAAATTGCTTTATTGCACATTCTGTATTCCTAGCCAAGCTGTCATCACGACCTATGTATTTCCATAACTACCTACACATGCCCGTTGACTTGACGGGAAGAATCGGACAGAACTAACATCATCGGAGTTGAATTCAAACATAAACTTTTACATGACAAACCTAAACGGCAAAAAAAAAAAAACCCAAAAAACAAACCCAAACATGGAAAAACTTAAATTCAAAATTTAAATTCAAAAAACCCCTCTTTTAAATTCAAAAAGAAAGAAAATAAACTCTGTAATTAGAAAGGAAAGCAAGAGGAAAGCCACTGCCCTTGCAGCGCGCTGGGAGAACACGCCTGCACGCGTATTTTCACGCTGTGAATACGAAACATCCCTGGTACCCATCGGCCTGTTTCCAATCCAGTCTCACCACCCTCACACCAAAGAATTTCCTCCTCACATCTCATCTCCATCTCCCCGTCTTCCCCCTAAGGGATGGAGGGATTGCATCCCCGTTAAAATGATGCACTGTGTCCTAAAATAATGACATTTCGCTTTAATTGAAATCAAACAGCCGCTTCCACTCGGGAGTGAGAAAGCAAACCAAATTTTAATAGGAATTCATAGAACTAGGGGAGAATATTTTTCTCCCTCTTTTATTATCTTTCCAAAGAAATCCGAGAACAAATGTGTTTGAGGTGACACCTATTCTTAGTTAAACTGCACTGAAATCAGTGGAGTTACAGGGAGGATTATTTGGGTTCCGTTGTTTCTGTGGAAATGAGACTCTACTGGTTATAAGTTTAATAAACTACTACACCCCTTCTCAGAACCTTCCCAAGATGAACCTCTAGATTTAGGCTCTACAATAAAGTTGATTGATAAAGTGAGTCTAAGTCGACTCTCGAATAACTTTGTGAATATTATTATATTCTCAGGGAGGTGCTCATGGCACCAAGCCTGACAAGATGCCAGCAGCATTTGGCCAACATGTGCCCTCAGGGACATGGTGTGAATGTTGGGCTTGTCCTGTGCAGGGACAGGAGTTGGACTCCATCATCCTGGTGGGTCCAACTCACAATATTCGATGATTTGATGATTCCATGATCCCTGCATAATGTCATTCTGGCACAATTCCTCTTTAGAGTCACGTTCTGGTTTATTCTGAACACTGTTTCCTATTTACATCAATCCTAACACAGCACTTCTGATACCATGATGGACTCATGGACTCATGGAATGGTTTGGGTTGGAAGGGACCTTAAAGCTCATCCAGTCCCAACCCCCCTGCCAGCAGCAGGGACACCTTCCACTAGACCAGGTTGCTCAAAGCCTCATCCAACCTGGCCTTCAAGGGGTCCTCTGCTATGCTCCAGAAGCTCTTTGTGGTCTCCATGCTGAGGCCCCACTCTTTGCCCTTGGCACAGAGAATAATCTTGTGTCTTTAAGCAGCTGCAATTGGTAGAAGAGAAATAACGATTTTTACCAGTTTATAATTCACCCAACCTGAATCCTGACACATCTCAAACTCCAAAGGTGTTACACTTTCTCCCAAAAAAAGACCAGTAGTAACTTTTTCACAGGCATGTGGTGTGTAGCCTAAAAATACGTGTGACTATCATCTCTGTGTGGAACAAACACCTCTGAGGTTTTCCTTTAGAACTGCTCTGCAATACCTGGGCTTCATTTTGCTGAAGGGTCCCTAAATTTACTACTTCTATCTCACTGCTACTTCCATGGAGTATCTGCGTGGTGACACACAAGTGCTGAGTTTGTATCTGGTGCAGCTTCACAGAGCACTGGTTGGGCCTTAGACTATTTTAAAGAAATCCAGCAGGTCTTAACTTCTCATTTCTGACCTTGTGAAAACTACGGAGTTGCTTTTCTATTCTGGTGGTTTAGCACTCAACATCTGAAATATCGTTATGAATAACATGATGTGTGATCATTTATAGATGTGTGTGGCCTACAGTCCTCTGCCCATTTCAGTCTTAGACAGCAAAGAAGTGAAGGGGGGTGAAACAACTGCAAGGTGTCATTTATGGGCAAGATACTGGAATGTTCTCGATTCAGAGCAAAAAATACCCAGGTTTTGAAAATTACCTCCCACTACACATTACTTAAAGCAATCCAGGCAAAGAAAGGCAGCACCCATGGAAGGAGTCATTAGCAATGAGGTTGTGGTTTCGGCCTTGGTTCTTTAAAAATGACCCACTCCTCCCCGAGCCTGTGGCGCTGCCGGGGGTTGTTGTGACCCAAGGGCAGGACCCGGCACTTGGCCTTGTTGAACCTCAGACAGTTGGTCCTGGCCCATGGATCCAGCCTGGCCACAACCCTCTGCAGAGCCTCCCCACCCTCCAGCAGATCAACACTCCTACCCAGCTGGGTGTCCTCTGCAAAATGACTGAGGGTGAGCAGATCCCCTTGCCCAGATCATTGATCAAGATGTTAAACAGGAGTGACCCCAGTACTGAGCCCTGGGGACACCACTGGTGACCGGCCACCAACTGGATGTCACTCCATTCCCACCACTCTCTGGGCAGAGCAACACACAGAGCCAGGCAGTGATGGCCTTTCCATCAGCACCGCTGTGGTATTGGACAGGAGAACATCAACACTGTAGCTGCAGCTTCTTCAACACACATTTTTGACACAGGCATTAATTACTCCAGCATAATTACACCATTTTTCCAGAGGCCCCTGCTTGGTCCCGTGCAGGGAGTGGATCATGCTCACTGAGCAAACTGCCATGAGGCCACTCGTTTTGTCACCATCATTTGGTGGGTGGCCCTAGGACTCATTAGTGACACCACATGCAGGTTGTACACGCCACACCACCAGAATTCACAGTTTCCATGTGGTTTCTTCCCTGGCATCAGCAATGGTAGCAACACAGGGTTTCATAATATTAATCCATTTATTTTCAAAATAGTCTGATAAAAACTTTCCAAAGAGTTTATCTGCAAATCCATAAAGAGCATCCACTGAACATCTGCACGTTCCACTTGTACACGGGTTTATGAGACGGCCACATTTTGATGGATTTTTATAGGAATGGGAAAGGGCACAATCATAGTCCCAAAGCAGAACAAAATGTAGTCTAATACTTGGCTATCCTGCTGTTAAAATCTACAGACAGGGTGAAAAAAACTCTTTGGAGACATATTGTCAACGGAAACACTTGGGAACCTCAAGATGTGAATTTTTGTCCAATGCTCGTACTTCTAAACACCACTTACCATGTCACCAGAGTGCTTCAGCTAACACCACGTGGTTCCAAATGGCTCCACGTATCTTCTGAGGTGGTAAAAAGCCCAACTGCCAGCAGCTCCTCTCGGTCCGCAGCAACATCTGCACTTGGGAATTGTCCATATGAAATTCCGTGGCACGCTGCAAAGCGAGCATATGGGGACAGTATAAAACACAGTGGATTCAAACGGCAAAATAAATAAAACCGGGGCCAGTACAGCAGTTGTGTTATTCCTTTTCCCATTTAATTTCAAAACAAAACCCCCAAAAGCCCATTATTAACTGTAGTTTCTGCATTAATTTTCAGTCTGCCAACCTAGTGTACTCCAGAAAGACAAAGTCTTGCTCCAGAAGCCAGCTTCACTCCTGTTCCTATGTGTGAAGCCTTAAAATTTACATTTTTGTGTTTTATGAATATTTCACTGTTGTTGTGAGGTGAATAATTATATTTACCTCTATTTTCCCGGAAAGTAGTACATTTTTACATTACTTT
The DNA here is from genome assembly GCF_000700745.2 of Antrostomus carolinensis. Classification (NCBI taxonomy): domain Eukaryota; kingdom Metazoa; phylum Chordata; class Aves; order Caprimulgiformes; family Caprimulgidae; genus Antrostomus; species Antrostomus carolinensis. The sequence continues at coordinate 45,724 of NW_010341027.1, forward strand.
AATACCACCAACGCTTCAGTTCTTACTCATATTAAAAATGGATTTAATTACGACTTGATTAATCCAGAACTAAAACATGGTTGCTATCCAAACAGGCCAGGCACAAATCAGGTGTAATTTACATCCCTAATTATTACATTAACAATTTCTTTCTTCTGAAACACTGATACGACACGCCCGGTATAATCATGATGAAGAGCAGCAGCAGGCCAGGAAATGTCGGCAGCTTAAAGGAGATCCGCGCTGCGCCCAGAGAGCTCAACGGCCAGAAATGACACCGAGGGAGGACATGAGGCAGCGGGGTTGGGACAGTCCTGCACAGGACAGTCCTGCACAACATGAAGGCTCAAGATTTTTGAGCTTCCTCAATCCTCAGGGAGAATCTGTCCCACGAGAGGGGCTGTGAGCCCTTCACCCTGAAGACCCTCCATCAGCAGCCCCCGCTCTCCTCCTCTTTTCCGTACGCGGTGAATGAACGTCAACCAAACCAGGACCCACGAGGCCAAATTTTTCCGAGTCTCATCTCTACTAATGATTAATTTCTTCAGTGGTATCTGGGCAGCAGGGTGAGGGAGGGGATTGTCCCCCTCTGCTCTGCTCTGGTGAGGCCTCATCTGGAGTGTTGTGTCCTCCAACACAAGGAAGATGTGGAGCTGTTGGAGCGGGACCATCTAGAGCAAGTATCACAACCGCTTTGCAAAGCTGTTCTGAAATGAGTGCTCCATAACCTGCTGCACAAGCAAAATCAAGGCAACTCGTGCTCTTGGAATAAGTATGGAGAAGAACCTCCTTGACCCACATGCAACATGTGATGGAGTTGTCGTTGGAGGCACCAAAGATGATGCTATTTAGTACTCACCAGGAACAGAAGATTCCAGCTTGACTTCTGTGAGGGCCAGAAGCTCAGCTAGAAGTGCGATGAGCAGCTGAGTTCTCTCTCTGAATCATTACTGGGGGTGCTGGTGGCTTTGGGGGCTCCTGAGAGAGGAGTCTATTGGAGCAGGTTATGGGCAGTTCTGATGTCAGAAACCCAGCCCCCGGCCACAGAAATCCACTCCCTGTCTAGACCAGGTGTCCTCACTCCTGTGTAACAGCCACAGGAGAACATCCGAGTTAGCATGAGGCTTTAAGACCAGGCTGGAAGTTCACACCAACGTGGAGGATACACCACACTGGTATCTGGTGGTCAGCTTCTGGAGCACTGCCGAGGTGGGACCAGTGCTGACCCGGTGACATTGTCACAGGTAAGAGCGAGCAGGTGTTTTTGCATTACCCAGTACATCTGCACTCTTTGGAAAAGTCCCTGATTTTTAAGTAATTTCTGTTTTTCTCTCATCATTTCACCGTGGGGTACCAATGACCACGTGTCCTTATCTGAGAGGACATCTCTGAGCGTACTGCAGCGTGTGTGTGGTGTGTTGTGGGAAGGAGGACACTGTCCAGTCCAGGAGAGGCTCAGGGGAAGATACAGCTCAGGGAAAATGAGGCCTAGAAACTTTTAGAAAGCGAAACGTTTTCTTGAGGGTGCACGTGTGGGTGGCATCTCCCGCCCAGGCCTGAGGGACATCAGCCTTCGCCGTGCAGTGACACAGGACCATGATGCCACTTTCCTGGTGGCACACGCACCCTTGATGGCCATCTCCAGCCCTTTTGCAGGCCAGGATGTCCTCCCTGGTCCCACAACCCTCCAGTTCCAAAAGGTTCTGATATAAAAAACTGTAACAACTTCTCTGTTACTGGTTTTATCACAGACTCACAGAGTGGTTTGGGTGGGAAGGGACCTT
>NW_010341029.1:0-292 GCF_000700745.2 Antrostomus carolinensis
CGCTGGGTGCTTGACCCAAGTCAGAGGCACCTCGGGAAAGATCCGTTATCCCTTTATATACATTGAGGATTCTGTCAGTCACATACATACTCATTTTAAGTTTGGGTTATTATAATTAGTTTTTAAAAGGGGCAGGGTTATCCTAATTACTTTGGGGGACTTATTAAGATAAAATCCTATGTTTCCATGCACATGCACTACTGCCCGGTGGTCGTGGGAAAGGTCCTTGGCAGGAAGGCCCACAGTCTTCTTCAGAGGACCTCTTCACCCCTGATGAAGGGGTTATCTGACC
>NW_010341031.1:0-6026 GCF_000700745.2 Antrostomus carolinensis
CTGGGCCCTGCTGCTGCCAGGCCTTGGCTGGGGTCGAGGGGGGCCGTGGGGGCCATGCGGGGTGCTGAGGCCATGCAAAGGCCAGGGCAGTCTGTCTGCTCAGTAATTGTTTTTTCTTCTCTCTGTTTTAGCTCTATGAGATATTCAGCTGCCTGGCAGAGCTGGGTGCCATAGCTCAAGTTCATGCTGAAAATGGAGATATAATTGCACAGGTAACTAACTACTCTTCTGGTATGCGGGGACTGAAAGTCTGTCCCAGGCAGATTTGTGTGGGGCATTAACAAAATGACTCTAAAGCTGCATGGACATCTTTTTGCTGTACAGCAGCAGTATAAAATTAACCAAGATTTTCTGCTGTGACTATGTGGCGGCAGTCCCAAGGGAAGGGCTCGACACAGGAGGGTTCTGCTTTTCTGTGTGGTTGATAGTTTCACAGTCTAGTAACATCCCTCTGTCCTTTCGACATCCTAGGAAGAAGCCAGGATGTTGGAGATGGGAATTACTGGCCCTGAGGGCCACGTGCTGAGCAGACCTGAGGAGGTAAGATGCAAAGGACAGTACCAGCCTTGCTGCACTGAAGAGCTTTCATAGTAGGGCTTAGTATATGTAGTGGGGCCAGGTAAGCATCAGGGAGGAGTGGGGATGTATGCATCTATGGGTATCCGTTTGTACAGGCAACACTGTTTTGTTCGTCATCAGCTCAGGAAAGAGCGAGGTATGCATTTGCAACAAACATGTTTCAGTCTTGCTCTGGTCTCCTGGCAGAGACAAGAGCTTATGAGTCTCCCAGAGATTAATCCATCAAGAAAAAGGTCTGTATGGCTGTATCAGCATTTGGGGCTGGTTTGGGGGCATTTGTCTTGTATAGTGACTGCACGGTATTAGAGGCCTGAGAAGAATCAAATGGTGAGTTTTAGTTCCTCTGAAAATGGACTGTTCGTGTTTGTCAGACTGCAGACAGATTCCAGCCTTTTCCTACTTAATCTCTGCTTAGGGTCTAAAGTGTGTTTCAAAATCAGATGGACAAAGCCATTGGTGGAAGGAGAGGGGGAATTTCCTGGCTACACATCATTGTCAAGACACCAATTAGATTACTTCTAATTTTAGCTCACAGGGTATTTCTCTGTTTGGTCCCTTAATCTGAGTTGAGTCTAATTTTAGATAGGTTTTCTTGAGATAGCTCCCTGCTGAGAGGTGCTTTTAACTTTCTACAGCATGTGAAAGAAGAAAACAATAGGAATTTGGTACAATCACACAGCTGAGCAGGGGAGCATGAGGACAGATTTGTACTTCAGGGCCTGCTTGAAATAAAATCAGTTAGCTTAAATTAAAAGTGTAAGAAGTTGACTGTATTATGACTTGTAACATAATATATAGCCTAGTGTAACCCAGTGCTCGTTCTCTTTGAAGGATGAGACTGTAAAGCATTTTTCTGTACAGGGAAGAGACTCAGTGTCAAGTACAGTAGATCAGAGTCCCTCTGTGTGTGAACTGCCATTTATTTTTTATGGCTCTAGACCCGTTGCCTCTAGTTGGCAAACTAAGCGGCCATTATGGGATGCTGTGGTTGTGCCAGGATTTCAGAACTGTCATATTATCATAAGACAGCACTGCAGTTCTTTTCATCCAAAGCTGGTAAAACATTGTTGAGTGTTTGATCTTGAAATGCCATTAAAGCATAAGGTAACTGAGAACAGTGCAAGAAAGCTCTAGATACCATCTGTTCAGCCAAATCCAGATCTCATTACCTTTGAAAATAAAGTGTACCCCTTCCAGAACGTCCTCTACCTGGCAAAATGTTAAGTAGACCGCAAATGACACTGCTGCCCCCCACAAAGCCTGCAGGTTGATGGCAAAGGATTGGGAGAGTGGTCCATATCTCTTCGGGTCTGCTCCATCCCAGAGGGACCTCAGTGGGGGTTAGAGACATGCTCTTCTGTCAGGTGATGGTGGTGACTTGGTAGTGCAGGATAGTGCTGCTCTGTATTGTAACCTGCTGTGAAGGATATTCAGTGATGCCTCTGCTCCTGACCGCATGTTAAAACCCTGTCAACTACTCAAAGCCCTGAGTGTCCCAATAAAAATGTTTGTTTGTTTAGATTTAATTTTTAAAGAGTCTTCAGGCAGAAGAGAAAAACCTCTTTTCACTGTGCAGCAAATAGGCCTGCAGAACTACAAGAGGGGTGCGGGTGCATGTGTGTTTGGGTGCGGTGCTCTGTTCCTCCTGCTGCTGGGAGAGCTCAGCCTGCGGGGCCAGCCGCGGCAGTCGCTCCCTGCAGCCGCAGTCCCAGCCTCCCCTGGGAGCTAGCTGGTTGGTACATTGTCTTTTTAAGGCTTCTGTTTTGAACTTTCTCATGCTGAAGCTTGAAGCCAAACTGTAGAGCAAACACTTGGAGAACCTCTAGGGTTGAGCTCAGGCTGAGCACAGGCTGATGTAATAGTCCAAAGATATCCCTCGTGATGGAAATCCACCCTCCGCTAGCAGCCAGACAGTGAACCACGGGGTGGGTGTCAGCAGGCTGGGACGAGCGGCAGCGGCGTTGCAGGATGGCCAGACCCTGGTGGGAACAGCCTGCCAGCATGTAGTTTGCTGCACCCCAGCCACAGGCAGGGTGACGTTTGGTTAAACCAAATGTGGCCTCAGGAGAGCCTGGAGCATTGAGTGGACTGAAGGGACCTGTCTGCTGTCTGGCGTCAGCCTGTGAGCCATGCTGTCAGGCCTGGGCAGCGGTCCCTGGGCTTCTCTGCCTGTCAGGAGATCTGGAACCAGGCAGTGGAAAAAACAGCAGATGCAGCTCTGCACTGGCCCCAAGCACGGTCCAGGCAGCGCTCCCCTGCCGAGCGCCCTGGGGCTGTACCCTGCTGGTTGGGCTGGGCCCTAGGGAGACTGAAGCTTCCCCCCTCAGGTCTCCCTGGTTAACCTGCCCTTGGGGAGTCAAGGGTAAGAGCGAGGGCACAGGGCATCAGCAGTGATCTGTGGTGTGCTGAGAGGAGCTGGGGCTCTTCCCTGCCTGTCCAGTGCTCCTCTGCAGCCATGCACTGTACTCTCTTCCAGCTGGAAGCAGAAGCTGTCTTCCGGGCCATCACTATCGCCAGCCAGACCAACTGTCCTCTCTATGTGACTAAAGTGATGAGCAAAAGCGCTGCTGACCTCATCTCACAAGCCAGAAAAAAAGGTGAGTGTCAGCTGCTGCTGCACACAGCCTTGCTGTTGCCGCTGGGATCCTGGACAGCAGGACTAAGTGATCCCCATATCCTTATGGTTGTTTTTCCAAGACCACCCCTATGCCTCAAGTGCAGTCCGGTGCTTCCCCTTCTGCTGGGGAGCAGTTAGTTCAGGGATTTACCCAACTTGTGAAGGGCGCGGGGACACTGCACCAGGCCACGTGGAGCCACCTCCTCTTGTCACATCAGGTCATATCAACATGTGGGTCACAGGTAGGAGCAGTGCTTTAAACACCAAAGTTTGTCTGTGAAGGGCTTTCTGTGAGGAGACTCTTTGGACCCATGTGCAAGTGATTTGAGCTACTCATATAGCTCTGGTCTCCCTTTGAAGTGCTGGCCCCTCAGGGGTACCTGGGTGCCTTTTCAGGTGGCCAGGGGCTCCGTTTGTCACTGGTGGTGGAGTGCAGGGATTCCCCACATGCATGTGTGCACTTCCACAGCTGTGTTCAGTGAGCCTCTGTAAAAAGGGCTGGGGGAAAATGTAGAAAATGCATTTATAGGGAGGGTCTTGGTGGAGTTGGTAATGGTGTCTCCCAGAAGCACTCGCCCAGGCTGTAGCGTGTGTTTGCATAGAAAAGCACCATTTCTCAGTCCCCATCCTGGTTTATCAGCATGACAAGCCCTGCTCTGCAAAAAACCCTTGGCCACCAGCTGCTGCCCTCTCCCCTGGCCTGTCCCTGGAGTCAGGCACCAGAAGGCAAGTGAGGAACAGGAGTGGGAGATGGGCCTGCCAGCTCTTTGGTGGCACATGGTAAATATTTACGAAGGATAAAGGAGGAAGAATGCACAGGAGATGACGATAAAGGGCGTTGAGAAAGGCTTGTTAGTCTGCCCGGCGTGGGTTCAGTGCCAGGCTGCATTGTGGTCTGCCTGTCCTGCTGCGGGCTGTCATTTCTTGTCAAATTGCCTGACCCCTGCCAGGTGTGCCTGCGCTGCCGATCGGCTCTGAGATGTGGCTGTTGTTCTTGGGCTGAAGGTCAGCAGGATGAAACGCCTCCTGCCACCGAGTGGGGGCACCAATGCTTGCAGGAAGGGCCGGAGGGACCGAGGGTCTTGCTTCCTAGGAGCATGGCCAGGGCAGGGCAGGTTGTGAAGCAGCCATCTGCCAGGGAAGGAGGTCAGGTTGCCAGTGTCATTCGTCTCTCTGTGTCCTTGAGCAGGAGGGCCTTATGGTGATGGTGAGAAGAGTTCGCCCCTGACACCAGTGTGGGCCTTGCTGTCCCTCCTGCCTGCCCCAGTGCCTGAAGTCCAAGCAGGCAGCGTGGGCCAGCCCAGCGTGGGTCTGGGTGTCCTCTGGGCACAGCAGGCTGTCGATAGTGCTGTGGAACAGAGAATGCCTCCAGGCCCCACCAAAGCAACATCCTTTCTATCCCCCTTTCCAGGCAACGTGGTGTTTGGTGAGCCGATCACGGCCAGTCTCGGGACTGATGGGACGCACTACTGGAGCAAGAACTGGGCTAAGGCTGCAGCGTTTGTGGTCTCTCCACCTCTGAGCCCAGATCCAACAACTCCTGACTACATCAACTCCCTCCTGGCCAGGTAAGTGACAGTGCTGCTGGGTGATGCTGCTAGTGGAAGAAGTAGACTCTGGCCTTGGAGATAGGGTAGGAAGAAGTTTGGGAGGATCTGGGCAGTGTAGATGTTAGTCCAACCTGAACCACTGTAGGTATTTAATGAGCTGGCAGATGAAATGGCTCTGACCCAGAGCCATGCTGGCTTGTCCCTGAGAGTGGAGGGAGGACAGGGGAGGCACCATAGGCTTAACATCAGTAACAAGGAAAATACCAGGGCAAGTAGTCATGAACCATTTAAAATGCCCTGAAGAAGGCAAAGAAGTGAGGACCAGCTAACTCAGACTTGTGAACAAAAGCGTTCACCAAGCCAGAGAACCCCTTCTGCTGTGCGGGGTGGTGAATGGCTGCCTGGGTTGTGATAGCTGCAGGAGCAGGGGGGAGAGTTACAGGTGTGACAAGCCAGCAGGGGCCCCCTGGTTCAGTACAAAATAGAAGTTCTCTCACGCTCATATAGGTGAGCAGCTGTACAGCCTGCAGCGTACACGAGGCCTTTAAGGGCAGCTTGTGCACATCTGACAAGGATGGTAGGTCATTTTTTCACCCTGAAGGCAGGGGAGTGGGGAAGGGATTTGTTGAAAATAGAGAGCAAACAATGAAAGCACTTCAGCAATTTGCTCTGACCTTTCACAGTTACACTCCATCCTTTCACTGGCAAGGCACGCGCAGCAGCTAAGGCCACGGAGCTCATTGCTGGCCCTGTCCCCGTGCCTCGTGTGAATCGCAGGCCCCTCTCGCCCTGCGTTTGCACGCTGAACTGTGTGCGTGGCGGCTGGTCTGTGTTAGCCAGGCAACAACTGACACCGAGGGAGTTGTAAATGGAGATGACCTTTGAGGTAATGCTGGAAACATCTCTGACTAGATGAGCAAGGGATGACTGGTCAGTAGGAGGTCTCAGCTGAGGGGCACATTAGGATAAACCTGGGATGTGCCAGGGTGGAGGTGCCATAGCTGGCATAAGAGAGATGCCAGTGCATCTGGGGTCTGAACATGCAGCTCAGCCTGGATTTTGCTGTGGTCAAGGAGCAGGAGATGCCTCTGCTCAGCGTGGATGTATGAAATGGGTGCAGGTCTTAGGGACTGTCAGGGAAAAGTGAACCCAGCTCCTGAACTGGATTTTGAATCCTTCCCTTCCACTTCAAATTTACCCCAGACCTGAGAGGAGAGGCAAGAGCACTTCTTGGTCCCTGGAGCCCACAGGTGTCTGTCCTGACACCTTTCACACACCGT
>NW_010341031.1:6056-9724 GCF_000700745.2 Antrostomus carolinensis
CAGCAGGAGGAGAGGCTGTGAGGCTCTGGCTGAGCCAGATTGCTTGTTTTCTTCCACCAGGACAAATCTAGTGGAGATTAGGAAGCTGGCTCCCCATGGGGCAGGGGAGGGCTGCACTTCCCCCTCGCGGTGCAGGAGCTGGCAGTACACAATGGAAGGGCTGGCTGTGGGAGACAGTCCTTGGGTGGAGAGACCTCTTTCTCTCTGTGTGGCAGAAAGGCTGCTCTCCTAAGCAGACCTGAGGTGTCTTTTCCCTTTGTGTTAGTGCAAGTGGAATCTGGTGTGGAAGGACATCTTTTGGCTTGACAGAAAGGCTGCCCTGTTCCCCAGGGTGTCTTCCAAGGGAGCTGAGCTGTTGACTCCTCTTGTGTGCAGGACGCTGTCCATGCCCCAGGTGGGCAGTGTGCCATGGCAGAGCTCTTGCCCCCATGCCTGCCGGTGATGTGGCTGCTGCAGGGGCTGGGTCGGGTGGAAGTCTGCAGACTGAGGGACCGTAGAAGCAGGGGTGCAGAGTAAAACAGGGTTGAGCCAGAGGCTGCCTGTGCCCAGAGGAGATCCATGTCCCTCGTGTCCCTGCTGTTGTCTGACTGCAAAATGGCTGATGATGCTTTTGTTACCACCACCCCTCAGTGGTGACCTGCAGGTTTCGGGAAGTGCCCACTGTACATTCAGCACTGCACAGAAAGCAATTGGAAAAGACAACTTCACGGCAATACCAGAAGGGACCAACGGCATAGAGGAACGAATGTCTGTCATCTGGGACAAGGCAGTGGTAAGTCATGACAGGGAGAGGGCAGAGCGGGCAGGGTCGACAGGCGCCCGTGTTCTCGCCTCCGCAGAGCTGGGCGCCCAGCTGCCTGCCTCCCCTCTGGCTTTGAGAGTCAAAACAAACCAGAGCAGGAGAGGCAGCTGTGCGAGTTCAGGGTGGACAGTCGGGAGCTGTGACTGTGCCACCGGTTTTCAGTCTGTCTGGTGCCAATAGTAAGATCAGCTGCAGCCATTTGGGCCTAGCCGGCCAGTGGCTTGTGTGGGAGTGAGTCTGGTGCTTCCTGGGGCTCTTACTGTCCCAAAAGAGCGCTTAGTTCTCTTTGTGTCTGAGCAGGCCACAGGAAAGATGGATGAAAACCAGTTTGTGGCTGTGACGAGCACTAACGCTGCAAAAATCTTCAACCTGTACCCACGGAAAGGGAGAATAGCAGTGGGCTCAGACGGCGATCTGGTTATATGGGACCCTGATGCAGTGAAGATCGTCACGGCAAAAACCCATCAGTCTGTAAGCCCTGTGCTCCTCAGTGGGAATGCTGGAGGGTGGGGTGTGAGTAGCACTGCATAAAGGCTTCCTGGCTGCTGGGAGCTTGGCGCTGCTGTGCTGGGCTCTGAGGAGGAGGAACTGAGTCCAGACTCCGGGTGATGCCAGCTGTGACTGTGGGGTAGGATGTCTGTGAGCCCTGGGCTCTGTGCACAGGGCTTTTCTCACCTTGCTCTGTTGCTCTCCTGAGCCTGGCCCATGCAGGTGTAAGGACACACATTTCTCCTTATCTGGATTCCTCTTCCAGGTACAAATTTTTACAGGCTTTGCCAGTTCGCTTTGTTCATGCCTTACCTCAAGCCTAGGTCCTGCCCCCCTCTGTTGCTGGAGTCCTTGCTCACACCGAGCTCCAAAGCAGCAGGTCCTGGTTCATGTTGGGAGCTCTGGTGGGTTCTTAGCAAGGTGGACTGGTGAACTAAAGAAGGCCTCTGGGGCAGGCAAGGCTGTTGCAGGTGTCCTCTCCCTGCACTGGTGACTTCAGCAGCGAGGTGTGGGGACTAAACAGCCCTGTGTGGGCAGGCAGTGCTCATGTCCCTACTGACCGTCATCCCCTGTTTGCTGCAGGCAGCTGAATACAACATCTTTGAAGGGATGGAGCTACGTGGGGCCCCGCTGGTTGTCATATGCCAGGGGAAGATCACGCTGGAGGATGGCAACCTGCATGTGACTCAGGGGACTGGACGCTTCCTGCCCAGCAGCCCTTTCCCTGATTATGTCTACAAGCGCATCAAAACCAGGAGGAAGGTGGGGAGACGGGGATATCAGGAGACAGAGTTGGGACACTGTTAGCCTAAATTGCCCTTTTCCCTAATAACTGATTGTTTTTCCTCTGCTGATCTTGCTGGACCCTGCTGCAAACTGGTATGTTGGGATAGTTAGGGCTTGGGTAGGGAGCTTTACCATTACTGTTGATGGTGTGCCACCACTGGAGGCAGGTGCTCGCCTGGCTCAACAGTGGGTGATGCCAACCCTTGTTGCTCTCCTGCTGCAGCAGGAGTCTGGAAGGAAGTGCTGAGTTAAAAACAAGGAGACTGGGCAAAATGGCCTTCTCCTTCCCCATCCATGCGGCATAAACCTGTGCACCGTGCTGTGCACGCTTTTCAGGGTGGGAGTGAGGGGAGGCTGTCCCACAGGAGGTGGGTGGTGGGGCTGTGCCAGGCCTGAACGTGGCAGGGAGGTCTTGGGCACGCAGGATGGAGGGGCATGGGGATGACAGTGTGAATTGCCTCTGCGGTGGAACTGGGGAGCCAAGGACGCTGACAGGGCAGAATGCTTCCTGGGAGCAGAGAAGTGTCACTGTCCTTTTCTCTCTGGTGACAGATGGCAGAGATGCATGCTGTGCCCCGGGGCATGTATGATGGACCCGTGTTTGACCTGACCACCACCCCTAAGGGGGGAACCCCTGCGGGGTCAACCAGGGGGTCCCCCACACGGCAGACACCCCCCGTCAGGAACCTCCATCAGTCTGGATTCAGCCTGTCAGGTGAACACGTGGTGACTGGGCTGGGAGAGCGCAGAACCACTGGCCACCCTGTCCCAGCCACTGGCCTGGGGTGGGGGGCAGCTGGGAAATGGCCTGGGGCAAGCTGAGCACAGAGTGGAGCATGGCAAGATGAGACCCAGTGTGTCCCTTAAAGGACATGGCCGGAGCTGGTCCTCCACCCCACTGCATCTTGCAGTGGAGGCAAGGAGGACTGTGGCCACGGACGTGGCAGTGGAGCACCAGACCCTGCTCTTGTGCCGTGGGTCTGTTCACGAAGGAGCATCTACAGAGACATTCAAGCCACTGCTGCTCTCGGGGTGGTTACTGGGGTTGGAGGGGGAGCAGGGTGCTGTAACAGCCTCGGGAGACCCTGAAGCAAGACCCCAGGCTGCCTGACTGCTCAGTCCTGTGAAGAAAATGCTCTTAACTTTGCTTTCTCCCGTCTCTTTGTGCTTTCTTGTCCTCTCCCAGGTACTCAGGTTGATGAAGGTGTTCGCTCAGCGAGCAAGCGCATTGTCGCACCCCCGGGAGGCCGCTCCAACATAACCTCCCTGAGTTAAATGCCCCTGCCAAGGAGGAAGTGAAATCCCTGTTCAAGAGAAGGAAGAAAAATGGTACATTGGTGTTTAAGAAGGAAAAGCAAATAAACCTGTTCTGAAGAATCAATAAGCCTCAAGCCTTATGTTTCACAAATGCTACTTGCTACCTAGCTTTAAAGATGTTGCTTCATTTTGTTTTATGCATAGCCTTAAAATTCTGTTGTTGTTGTTGTGGGTTCGGTCAGGTTGTGTTCTTACTCTTCCTTTCTGTATGCATGCCGCTCAGACAGGTCGCTCAGTTCAGTGTGTGATTCGTGTTGAATGTGTGTGGGACAGC
>NW_010341031.1:9748-10145 GCF_000700745.2 Antrostomus carolinensis
GAGGTGGCAGGGGCCGTCCAGAGGCGTGGTGTGGGACGGGGAGGGCAGGTTCATGGGAGCTGATGGGGACAGGTGGGTCTGTGTCATGTTCATGTCCTTCGTCTCCACCCAGTGCATGTCAGCATTTTGCCGCGAGGCCCATGGGGGAGCCCGAATCATCTCTGTAATAGCTGTCACAGCGCCTCGTGTAAGGAGTTTTACTACTTTGTACACTTTATTAAAAAAAAAGTTGTTCCTTCAAACCACTCATGTTGCTGGTTGGCTTTTTTCCTTCCCAGGCTGCTGCTGCAGGACAGGGGTGCTGCAGAGCTCTGACCGCGAGTCTCCAGGAGGGGGGTGGTCGGTGTTTGAGCTGGAGGAGCCACAGGGCAGGGACAGGCTGGGGGGGGGGGACTGC
>NW_010341031.1:10161-12863 GCF_000700745.2 Antrostomus carolinensis
GAACTGCAGTGCTCACTGCCGTAGGTGTCAGGGTATTGGTGCGGCTTCTCTGGCAAAAGCAAAGGTATCGGCAAAACAGCGTGTTGTAAGTGTTTGTAAAAGTCTGTTCAGTTTGTCCACGCGGTCTCTGGCTGCCGCCTGCCCTGGCCATTGTGAGCCAGGCGATGAGCTGCGCCTGTCATCTGTGTGGTGACAGAGACCAGCTCTGCATGGCGCTGCCTGGACACGGTGTTCGGGTCTTCCCAGCTGGGGCTGCTGGGAGGCTGTTTTCTGTGGGTGCCTGTGAGTTAAATGCTCCCCTTCTATCAAGTGGTGTTTATCAAACTGAGGGCTACAGCCTTCTAAAGCTTGCAAAGCATGCAAAAAAAAAAAAAAAAGTTACTGTTTTTCAAGTATTACAAAAATTAAGTGTCACTTTAGGCTGTGCTAAATAAATACACTTTTTTTTTCTTCCGTAAGTATTTGACCTTGAAATATTTATTTTTACATGCCTGCAGCTCAGACAGGACAAGCTGTCCATGCAGCAGTCCTTAAGGGGCCATGCCAGAATAGTTGTGCCAGGGCTGGAGAGGGCTGTTGATACTTACAAGTTTTGTGAAGTTCTGCTCTCAAATAATTAAAGATTTTTCGCTGTTGCTTGGTGGTGATTAAGCTGAGGCTGTGCCTCTGTTTGCAGAGGAAGAGGGGAAAGCAGAGGTTGTTGTAGAAGTCTTTGGGGAATTTTTAAAGATGGGATATTCTTTGCCATTTAAGTACTCAAGGGTTTGGGGTTGGTTTTTTTTCCTTGGTCAGCCAGTACAACGGTATTTGTGCAGCAATAGTTTTTTCTTCAGCAAGGAGAAGGGCTAGTTTCCTTGTCTAGGGCTCCAGATAAACACCTTTATGGTGTATGAAGCACTACCCACACCACAGCAAGGTGATGATAGGTGTGCGCTGTGCAGGGCATAGGTACAGCTGTTGGCACAGTCCCTCTCGACTGCGCCTGGCCCCAGACCCTGTGTGGCACTGGGCAAAGAACAGAGGATCCATGGAAAATGCTGCAGGTGCTCTGGCTCGCCTCCCTGGGAATGACAAGTCTGAAGGCAGAGATGGAGACCCCCCAACCTGCTCAGGAGCCGTATTGCTGGAAAGCAGGGATGGCTGGGGGCAAGCAAAAGCAGCAATGCTAGTGTGGGTGTGCTGTGATTTAGCAGAAGGTGACTTTCCCGTTGCATTGATTCCCTTTGAGGAGTGATAACCACCTACTGGTGAATGAATTCCCCTCCAGCTTTGCAGCTCCCTGGGCAGAAAAGGGTCGTGCTTTCCCAGTTGGATGTTTCCACCCCAGCAGTGTACAGCGACGCTGCTGCCCCTGCTCCCCAGCCCTGCACACACACTGAGCCTGACCTAAGCCAATAAAACCAGGCTGCTGGGCACAGCGTCAGGAAGAAGGTGGCGGTGCTGCTGTGCGTCGATCCGCGTGCCTGCAGGGCACTTGCCAGCTGCGCAGAGGAAAGCAGGGCACGCTGCACAGCAAGTGCTCCAGCCCTCAGTCCCTGCAGCCTTCACCCAGCACCCGCTTCCCCTTACCCCAGCACCTTCATGTGATGGCAGCAAAAACTGCTACAGTCATCTAAAGCTTGGGGGCCGCTTATGTCTATTGTGCAGAGGTGGAGGTAAGTACTGCCATGGCACCGTGTCAGGAGGAGGATGCACAGTGTCAGAACAGGTGCCCTTTGAGTCCGGGGAGGTGCTTACAGTGCTGTGCCAGCATCTTCCCTGTACCTACCTGTTAACAAAGATATCAGGACCTACAAGCACATTTGATGCCATTCATATCTCTGTTAGAAATCACTGCAAAAAAACAAAATAAACCCAGATGGGTGAATCAGTGCAGAAGCTGTCCCATGGGGTTGGAGCTGGCAGGGTGGAGCAAACACCAGAGCTCTCCTAGATGGAGCAGAGCAGCATTCCCAGCATTACCATAACAGAAATGCTTTGGCCAATCTCAGTCTTGGCAAAGACCACACCAGGTGGACAGCTGTTGCTGCAAACAGTAGCTGCTTTAATCAAGCATGATTTCAATGGTAGAGAGATTAAAAATACACATTTGAATTTGCCTCTGATGTTGGAAGCCAAACCTCATCAGATTCAGTGAGTTGCAGCAGTTTAATATGATGGTGAACAGATTTTTTTCAAGCTGGCCTGGAAAAGTATCTGGATGCTGATTATTCATCATTCCCTGGTTGTTACCTCTTCATTTCCACATCTGTCTGCATGCTCTGGCTGCCCACCAGCCAGCACTGCTCTGCTAGAAGTGAGTACGAGAGAGGAGGAAACCTTTGCTGCCTCCTCCCAGCTAAGGAAGGAGATCATCGGCACTCCCAGCCCTCTGTGCCAGCCCTCATGGGACGTTCGCTGGAGGCATCTGTAAGCAAAGGCCACCTTTGTCTCTGTGCACAGGTGGAGACCCTGCAGCCGAGAGCAGCCTTGTCTGTCTGGAGCCATCAGCTGTGAGCCCACGGGGAGTCCTGACCTCCACACAGCTTGGACCCACGGGGCTGTCACGGACCCACCACCAAGACGGATACTGGTGATGCCACCTCTATGAACGACATGTGCTCAACCCTTTGGTTACGCTTCTGGCAGGTACCTGTCCGGCAGCACCGAGGGCTGTGATGCTGGCTAGCCAAACCAAAAAAGGGACTACTGAGTCTGTCATC
>NW_010341031.1:12971-36679 GCF_000700745.2 Antrostomus carolinensis
GCCAGCTTCGGGGTGGAAGGCAGAGGGGGCAGGTGCCCCAGCTCCTGCCCCGCTGCCCTGCGCTATCGGCGCTGTCCTGGCAGCGGGGGGCTGCGTGAAGGTGTGTGGGTGGGTGTGCACTGGCCCCGCGGGGAAGGCTCCAGCCGGGGCCGCGCTGCTCTCAGAGGTTGTTGTTCTGGTTGTCCTCCTTGTGTGCACCTCTGCTTTTTGCTAGAGCTGTGGTCTCCTGGGTGTCGTCGTGGTGGTGTCTCACCCTGAGGGAGAGAAAGGGACCATTGAGCTGTGAGGGAAAGCCCAGGCAGTGCCAAGGCCCATACAGGGGTATGGCCACCCGCTCCCTGGCATAAGCTGCCACCTGCCCCGCAGCACCAAGCACCCGCCACAGCAATCTGCCCGCACAAAGGAGGCAATTACTGCAGTTCATGGCTGTGGGCCCAGCCCTCCACCCCGAGAACAGAAATGCCACATCAGTCCTGGGCAGATGACAGATCCACCAGCAGCCACCAGCACCGGCTCTCCTCGACCACCTCGTCACAAAGCTCCTAAGCCCTGACCTTCAGCGTTTGCCAAGGTGGCCCCAGCCCCAAGTCCATCAAAGGCCAGAGACTCTGCTGCTGATCTGTGTGGGTACTTACTTGTCTCTGTTGAAAACAATGAAGTCCCTCTGGAGCATCTCTAGGTGCTTTTGAAGATGGCAGGCCTTTCACATTTGAATAGAGAAACAGAGAGATGGAGAATAAATTCACAGTTGACACAGAAAGACATTACAAGGACAATTTCAAGGAGATGTAGAGATCTCTCTAGGTACAGAGCATCTTCAGCACTGCAGCGCAGAGAATGGCATTGACTCTCCCCTCACACCAATCTGGTGTGTATACCTGCTGCCCTCCACCAAAGGGAAGATGTGGAAGAGTCTTGGGAATAAAGCTGGTCACAAGGGGAAAAAAATGGTCTGTTTAAAGAGTTTGCTGTGGTCTTGCTAGATGGCAATCAGCTTTCTTGGAAAATGAGAGACTTGCACCTGCTTGCTCTCACCTGGGAGGAATTGCTTTTGCTGGTGTCCTTCTCCTTCTTAGCCAAGCGCTTTTTTTTCTTGTGAAGAGGTTTGGATTCTAGGATCATTTCTTCCAGCTCAAAGGTTGGGTCACAGTTCAATCTGCCTTTCTGGAGGGGAGAGAGAGGTTGCCTTAAGTGATCAGAGCTTGTCTTGAAGAGTCTCTCATAAATTGGACTGCATCTGGGAGCTAAATTTTGTAAAAAATAAACTAATTACAACTGCATACACAGCCAGAACACCTGCTGTACTTCTTACATATTTCACCAGTTCCCTCAGCCAGGGGACATTGTCAAGATGTGACAATTGCTCTTCTTGTGCTCACTGCTTCTCCTCAGCCCTTTGGCTGCTTTGGTGTCTTGCTAGGCTGTGCCGCTGCTGGGAGGAGCACAGCAAAACTGGTTTTAAAGCAATACACATACACCCACCGCAGAGAAAATGAGCAACAGAGGGGGAAAATACATACAATTAAGAAATACTCATAGTGTAGCCCAACTTCTGTTTGGCTGAAAAACAGTCAGAGTAACACTGCACACAACAGTCCTTGGATTATTTTCTATAAGGGTTATGTTACTTCTGTGCTGCTTTAATCCAATTAAAAAAGGATCAGAAACACTAATCTACCATATTTGTTATTTTACCATGAACAATGGGCTTGTTAGGGAGAGTCATTACAGAAAGAAACAATTATCACAAAAAGGCGGGTGATCTCCAGACTGCTAATGAGTCTATTTCTCTTCATTGGGTTTTTGCATTTGCAGAGCCGAGCTGCGAAGGGTTCAGCATGGAACAGCTGACAAGTGCTGTCAGCAGTTCTTGAATCACAGAATCGGTTTGGTTGGAAAAGACCTTTAAGATCATCAAGTCCACCCAGGATGCCACTGACAGTCTGGAACGTGTAAGACCAGTTCTGCATCCAGAAACTGTGGGAAGAGAGCAGGTGAGTTTGGGGGCACCCACATTTTGTAGTCATCCCCCAGTGCTCTTTATTACACCCACAGGAAAGTGAAGAAGCTGCCCTTGCTTTTTTTTTTCCCCTGTCCCTTATGACAGCTGATGATCTTGCGGACACATGTCAGAAGGTCCCAGGACCTGGTGCCCAGCGCGAGGGCAGGCTGCAGCGTGGGACGCCTGGGCACATCGAGAACCTTTTAAAATCAAATTGCCTTACTGTGGGAATGAATCCTGGCACTATCCTCTTCTGGAGAACAGCATCCCAGTTCACATCTGACAGGTATGGAAAATCCTGGATATCTTTCAGCTGAGAAAAACGCTTCTCAGGGTTCAGCTCAAGCAACTGCAGTGAGAGTTAAATGTTAGAGGTGAGAACGTGAGACACTTCAATGTGACATCAGAGATTGGGTCAGTACGGAGGTGTCTGGCAGAGTGACACCAGGTCACAGCTGGGCAGGGAAATACTGTCAGGCTTTTAATGAAATACTAGCTCCATTAAATTTTAAGCAAATTGAGATATTCTTCAATTTTCTTCTTGGAAAATATGCCATGATTCTGTCTCAGCAAAGAATTGATGTCTCATTTTCATTAAAAGCTTTGAGAGTATTTCATTAGAGAGGACAAAATACTTCTACATATTATTTGGAACAAAAAAATAGATGAAAGCTACATTAAGTACTACTTTGTTGCCTATGCTTATTTGAAATTTAGAAATCTATTTTCTTACTTTCCAAAATTCGGAGCTAGTGCTGTTAGGGAGGGTTCAGTGTTTTAGCTTTGCTGCCATTGTATGCAAACAGTTTCTGACACTGTCAAGCAATAGCTTTGTTTATTGAAGATATGGCTTCACTTCAAACATTACTTCAGTTTCAAAATGGTTCCAGTAATGATTTTGAAGCAATTTTGATAACAGCTTTATTAAAAAAATAATTACAGTTGTGCATAAACCTCATGGCATCAAAGGATATCAATAGCATCAGCACTTCTTGCAAATCTTTTCGTTATTGGCAAAAATGTTCTTTAAAAATAAAAAAAATTATGTTATTTTTTTTGCCATATTTATCAACACATTTATTAATATCTACTTCTATATTATGTCATTCCAGAGAGACAAAGTTATGGGAGAAGCTGTGGAAGCACAGACTGCATGTGTCCTTAGAAGAGATGCATTAGCCACAGCCGTGCCTGCCAACACAAACTCCATCCCCATCGCTCCAGGATGCAGAACAACTACTTGGTTATTACATTAGCGTGGCTACAATGTTAGAAGCTGGATATTTATCATATGTGCCATCTGAAGGTCACTAACACTGGGTCTGGACACCATTTGCAATGAGTCCCCACAATTTACTGCAAAGGCCCCAGAGCACGACAGGACTCGGCCGCTCAGCAGGTGCCCAGCCCCACCACCCCTCAGCCCCTGAGCCCTCCGCTCCCGCGGCCGCCCGCACCTTTTTGATCAGCGACACCATCTCTGCGGACCAGGCAGCCGGGTACATCACCGTAGCCGTCTTGAACACGTGAGCGATTTCATTTGTGGAAGTGTTGGAGCGAATGTGATACGGCCTCTGTGAAAAACACCACAAGGAGAGCAGTTTAATTTGTCTATTTTCTCAGACTCCTTGGGAAATCTTTGTAAAGCAAAGAAGCTCCAGACAAAGTCCCACCATTTCTACTCCCACCTTTGGAAATAGTGGAGTCAAAAGTCAAAGGGATGACGAGTCCTGCAATTCATTTAACATTACAAACGGAAAACTCAAATATTATACTAGTAAGTTTACAGGGGGCACGTGGCTTCAGTTACCTAACAGGTTGTACAACCATGTGCCCTTAATGTGTACTAATTTGACCACTCACAATTTGAGATATGCAAATTCATTTGAAAAATCTGGTTTTTAAAATCTATTAATCTAAACTTTTTTAAGCATTCTGCAAAGGCTGATGATAAGAGTTTCTTAAAAATGTGTTTTGCATACTGGTACTGAAAGAAGACATTTACTAGTCTCACAAGATTTTCATCAACCTCTTGCTTAGAAGAATGTAATTTAAATCATTTTGTCCCACTTTTCTTACACAACACTTCCAAAACACTAATCTAATCGCCTGTCTGCAAGGCCCCCAACCTTTCCTGAGTTAGCAGTGGACACTGATGGGACCAGGAAGGATTGTGCTTTATTAATAATCTACACATTGCAGTTTGCTTTTGCTCAAACTGCTCAGACTTATTACAACAGCAACAAGATTTTTTTTTTTTTAATTTTTCTTTTTTTCCTTGCAGGATGGGAGCTCAAAGTAAATCATACTGCAGCCCAAATCTCAGGAGCTGTCACTCTGTTCCCTTGGCCCAGCTCATGCCAGCCCAGAGGCCCCGGGCGCAGCGGGGCACTGTCACAACATGCTGGTCTATATCGCGCCGGTTTCTCTTTGAACTCTTGGTTGTGGTCACAAGAACTCTGGGGAAGGTGTGGTTTCTGCTTCCTATGCTGTGATAACCCTTAAAGCCCTGAATTTGTCTCTGCCCTTTCATCCCTCCTGTAACGCATTAACCTTTCCAAGGAGTGTTTAAGGAAAGAGACGGGCGGGAGCTGCGCACAGTACCCGGGTCCTGAGCAGCTCGTAGGCAGTGATTCCCAACGACCACCAGTCCACAGCGAAGGAATAGCCAGTGGGTTTTGTGGGGTTAAACATTTCAGGTGCTGCAAAATACAAAAAAATGTTTGTCTTGAGTGGAAATGGACAACACAGAATGCTTGATCCACTGCACAGAGAGCATCCCTGCTATCCTGCTGAGGGCAAAAATTAGCATTTTACCTGGTACAGGACTAACCCTAATTCACCAAATCTAGGCTTAAAATTGGCCCAAGTACCTCCTCACCTCCCCCAGAAATCCCCTCTGCCCTCAACTAGTGCTCCGTTGATCTTCATGCTGGAAAGCTGCTCCCATCCACTCCTACCTCTTTGTTCGTATTTAAAGTACTTCAGTCTGGCAGAGCCTAAATACAGCCGCGAGTGAGAGCAGCTCAGGAACAGTAACACGCAGCGTAAACCCAGACACTGTCAGCTGCACCCTTGGCAGGGAAAAGCAAATTTTAACTGAACCAAGCCTGAGCCACAGCTTTTTAGGAGGAGGTTACCCAGGGAGCAGGCGGAGGCACAGACTGAAATGCTCTTTCTTAGCCAATTAATTTCTCTTTTGAGATTAAGGGAAAAAAATACCATTTCTGTGTGAGCTGGGAGGCAAGGATTGCTCTAAGAAAACAAAACAGGGAGCAATGCTTTCCTTTTGGGCATGTTTTCCTTTTTAAAAGGATTGCAGCAGTGATGCAAAGGTGAAAGGTCAATTTGGTCACCTTGATAAAAAGGAGATTCCCAAGGGATTGCCTTAAGGGATTTGGCTATGTGACAGCTGTGGGGAGGCTGCATTATTTAGGTCTGAGAGACAGTGTTACTGTATATGAAAGTATGTATTTTGTGTGGGAGGGGTTGTGTTAGCTGTATAGAAATGCTTTTGAGTGTTTTTGCCTCACTTAGGGAAGTTGAATTTATAGTTAGGAAGACTTTTCTGGGTGATGTTTGCACAAGAGTTCTTTCAGCCCTAGCTCTGGATATTCTCTCTGTTTCAGTACCTGCATGCTCTGGCCCAAATTCCTCTCAGGTATGTCAATGTTATTTTGTTTTACCTTTATTAACTGTGCTTGTGTGATAAGTTATCAAATGGGTCTCTTGCTGTCTGAAAAGTCAGCTGCTTCACTGATTTGACCAGTAAGTGAATATAAGTTTTCTGTGCTCCCCTTATAAAAGGGAAAGGAAAAAGAAGCACATTTTTTTTTGAGTAGTAGGGAAATGAGGTCTGCATAGGGTGCAATCACTGTGTGTCTTCCTTCCATGTGTGTGTTGATTGCACTCCTGACAGTTTTCTTGCTGGGGACTAGTCCTGTGCCATTGCCTGGAGATAAAAAAAGCCTCTTAAAACCTGCATTTTTTGTGAACTGAAGAGAGAATGGGAAGGGGATGGTATGCAACTGTAGGAACCAGACCAGCTCCATGGGCAGCTGGAGGCTGGTACTCACTTCCACCGACACTGTGCTGTGCGCATCCCCACCCGGTCAGCGTGCTGAGCACTGGGAACAAACTCCACAACCTCCAGAGCCTGGCTGGGGCTTTCCCTTCCACACGCCTCCGTTCCCAGGGCTGCACGTGGCTGGTTTCACTTGGCAGAAATAGCCACCTCTGCTGCTGCTGGCAACACAGGTACTACAACAGGAGGGGTTTTCAGAAAGGCTGAAAAATAGGCTCGGCTTTTATCTTCCAGTTGTGGTGGCTGCTTCTGCACCAGCTGTGCCTCCCCTTCCCACAGGCAATCTGCATCCGTTGTGCTGTGCTCTGCAGAGCCCAGGTAGGACTGTCCCCCATCCTGTGTTTGAGTTCAGGATGCTGTCCTCGGTGGTAGAGATCAGAGCTAAAGCCCCACTCGCAGCAGTGCTCTCGAATGCGCCAGCCTGACGCCAGAGTATGGGCTCTTCCCCACCACGCTGAGTGGATGCTGCAGCCCAGGGGAAGTCTTATGTCCACTCACTTGGCCTAAACACAGCGTAGTGCTACTTTTTAAAGCAGCCAGTTTATATAAAAATTCTAATTATGAGCTAGTGATGCAGCAGTGTAAGGCTTGTGCTAATGTACTGAAGGACCTTTGTGCTTCCTTTTCCTTCTCAAGGGTAGTGAGAGCATTTCATCATCGCGACACGGCTCGACTGCTGCTTGTGAAATGCCCTGATATCTCGAGAGCGTAACTACCTTATAATCAAAAACATGCTGTACAGTATATCATAGTGGGACTAAAATCTGGCTTTGCAGTATGCTTGCTTTGCTCTGTTGTGTGAAACCAGTGATGGATACACATTTTCCAGCTGCATCAGGGTGTTACTGGGAGGGACTCTGGCCGCGCTCCCTGCAGCACCCCTCGAGGTTGTTCCCCATTTCAAACAAACACACGTGTTTTCTTACATACCAGGAAGAAAAGAGCTCAACATTCATCAAAAGGGACTTCATCTGCATCCCACCACAGCTGTCAAATCAAGCCCATAAAATGGCAAATCAAGAGCACAGAATCATCATCAGCTCTTACCCATATACGGCTTCGTGCCAGCTATTGTGGTGACTTGTATTTCTTTAGTCAGCATCGTGGCAATATTGAAATCGGTGATGTGCACGTGTCCTGAAAGACAGATGTTAATGTGTAACTTGATTTGCTTTACCTTCACATAAGAAACAGCTTTGATTCAGAAATTTAAAGTAAAATATTACATGGAAAGGAGTTTCCAGGAAAAAGAAGTACTGATGGGAGAACTGATAGAAAGTATTTCACTTCGCAAGCTGCTTACAAATATAAATACACATATCCCCATATTTACCCTTTGGGGAGCACAGAAATGGAGTTCTGCAAGTAAGTAGTCATTCCATAATGATTGTTTTGAGCCTTTCTAAATTTAGGGGGGAGAGAGAACTGAACTTTTCTCACAGAAGAAATTCCACTATAATTAAAAAAACCCTTTACATTTTTGAGCAGTAAGTGTTCAATATCTTAATCTACTTTATACCTTGATTTCTTATAATCTCATGAATTCTATGCTAGTCTCTGTGCTGGTGTAAAATTATATACCACCAAACGGTCTCTGATTAAAGTAATTTTGACGAGAATATCCCAGCCATCCTCACTTATTTCTATCCTGGGTTTCATTTCAGTGCTGCTGGGAGACTGTTTTGAAGCTCAGACCACAATCTGTTCTAAACCTCAACTGGAAGATGAGGAGGGGAAAAGCTGGTTTATACCATGTTCATAAGCTTCTGGTGATCAGTTCAGAGCAGTTTAAGAAACTGAAGTGAGTGTCTTTGAAACCTGTGGGTTAGTTCAGCCTAATTCTGGTGAAATGCAGGCAGTCTTTTCTTCTTCCTGACCTCCTGCATCTTCTCCGAAGGCACTGAAGTTGCTCATCCCTGGCAGAGCTGGGTTTATTATCAAGAGCATCAGGTGTTTTGTATATTGTGTTTTGCAGACTCATCGCTCTCTGCAATAACAGAGGGTGTCTGGATTGCTGCTGTTTCCCCCAACAAATCCATGTTGAGTTAGAAGGATGAAAGGAAAACCTGAGGTCCCTCTGGTGAGCTGTGGGCACTGCTGGGAGAGCATGAGCAAGAGTCAGAGCTCGCCTCTTGCACTGTCCCCGGCTGATCTGCCAAGAGCCAGTGACCCTCCTTGCTGCTGACGGGAGTTCATGAGATCAGCTGGGCCCCCTCTTCTCCAGTCTGCCCACTAAAGAGCAGGTGTAAGATCACTGGGGAGTACTGGAGAGAATGTTGTACAACCGTCTTGTCTGGATGTGTCCTCCGTGTCCTTGCATTGTTTTTCTTTTCATCTCCAGCTCTCTTTCCACTTTGTAGGGAGCTGTTTTCATAAATATGAATCATAAAGACTGATTAAGAATTTGATATTCCAAGCACAAACATGCCTTTCTCTGGATGCATATTTTAAATAATTCACTTCAAATAAATCACAAGTTTTATAAACTAACCCCCTTGGGAAATTACCGAATCAAGCCAGAGAGGGTGAGAGCCCCGCACGGTGTGACAAGCAGGGATACGGGAGGGGTGGGCTGGGGACCAGAGACGGCAGCTCCTGGTAACCAGGAGGGAAGCGCTGGGTGTTGCTGCTGGGCTTCAGGGTCAAACTTTAAGGCTGGTGTTTTCCTGATTGCTCAGCATCTCTAACTGCAGCCAGTTTGGAAACAGCCCAGCCAGAGCTGTACTTTGGGCTCTGTGTCCTTCCCAAAGCTTATTCTGTCTGCCCAAAACTGGCGCTTTCAGATCAAGTCTTTGGTTCTGTGCTAAGGCAAAGAATTTTCTTACTATACCTCTGTTACTACTTAATTCCTTCACCTTTCTAGAACATCCTTTGTGCAAAAAACATAAGGTTTCTGCAGATTCAACTAAGATAACATTTTAAAGAATATGAAACTAGAGACATTAGGAGCTGTGGGTATGGAGGCTGTTGGACAGACCGTGCTGTAACTTTCTTATCTGAGATTAGAGAGCAAATGGGCTACACATGCAGTGCCTGCATTGGCATGAACTCCCCCATTTTAGCTCTGACCTCGAGAACCTTCTGGCAGTGGTACAAGAAATAATACCGAGCAAATCCCCATCAGGGCTCTTGCAAAAAAACCTTTTTTACTAGAGATAAATGAAGCTTTTCTTCAATTTTATTAGACAAATGACCTGGCCAAAAACTCCTGATGAATTAGTCACAATTCCTGGAAACTGCCATCTGTTATATTCTTTTATTCCTATGTGAGCTGTGCTGTCACTGAGCCAAATCAATAGACTTGTCATTAAAGGAGGAAATCACTTTGTGCTTGGAATGACTGTGGAAGGTGGTCGTCTGCTGAGGATTTTTTCATTGTGGGACCTGATCCAAATCTGTGATGTCAAACAACTGCATTTTTTATTGCACAGAAAGACATTTGCCTGATATGCCACTTTGTTTCTAGCTCACTTTAATTTCTTAGCTGAAATTGATATGGTAATACAGATTGCCACCGACCAGGGTGACAGAGGCAAATGCCTGAGGTGTGTGTTTAGGTCCTGGCAGTCAGCAGCAGGACAGCACAAGGTGTGGCATCACGAGAGGTATTTGTGCCATCAAACGCTGAACCAGCCCCTGCTCAAAGACAGATGATGTGATAAGGGTTCCTTCAGGGGTTAACACCGGCAAAAAAGGGCACTGCTGTCTGGGACAGACACAGGCACCTTTCCATGTGAAAATCTGAACCGGAGAAGGAGCCGCAGCTGGAAAGGTACCTCACACCACTGGGCCAAAGGGCTGTGTGAGATGGCAAGAAGGGGCTGAAAAAATGAAGGACTAAAGTCTGATTGTTGAAGGTCTTCAGGTGCTTCCTGTTCTCAGGGGACTGGTCTCAATCAAGAACATTATAAAAAATTAATGTTAGCAAATAGCATATACTTTGTGATCACAGTTGTGAAAGCCTGGTGAGGGGAGAGGGGAGGGAACAGGGAGCTGCAGCTCTGTTCAAAAAAGAGATACTGAAAAACAAGCACAATCTTCTAGGCTAAATACAGATAAACATGCTATGATAACAGTTGCTCTGGGGAGAGAAAAAAAAATTGAACCGTGTGTGCACAAAGCTTTCTGTATGCATGAGAGACACACCTTTGCTGCCATGGATGAAGACAAGAAATGCTACAAGTCATAGGCAGAAGGATACTGAAGTCAAGGGTACATTCACAGGAAATAACTCTGAAACCTCTGCAACAGACAGTTAAAACATCACAGCGAGCAGAGAACAGGCTCAAAAATCAACCCAGTTGATTGCAGTGTCATTGCAGAAGTCTGCAGGTTAAGTCCTGCTGAGCTGATTGCAAGTGCAGAGACAAGCAGAGCTTTTTCCCGTTTTTTCCCTCTTTGGGGGATGCTGACATACATTTCCCTGGCTCTAGTGCTCCCAGCTCCTTCTCGGGTGGCTGCATCACCCCAGCGTCACCCGTGTCACCATCTTCTGGAGCGTCACTGGTGAGGACTAACTGACCTCAGTCCTGCACTGGCCACACCACGCTGGCCGGGAGGGTGGCCCTGTAGCCACGGTGGTGCCAGGAGCCTGGCCCTGGCTGGCCGAGCAGGTTCAGGGCCCATTGGTGGATGCTGGTGGGAGGGAGAAGGGAGGATGGGTCTGTGCACGGGGCAAGAGCAGGAGAAGCACCGAGTGAGGCAGGAGAGAGGCTGTGGCACTTGGAGGCAGAAGCGGCTTGGCTGACAGCTCCTCAATAAATAATTAGCTAGCACTTTGAAATTAGAGGTCATATGCAAAAGGAGAGAGTCTGGGCACAGGTGCTGCCAGACAACCCCGGTCACACCCAAGAGCCACAGCGATTCCTCGGGAGCTTCAACGTCTCCATTACAGCCTCTGAAGTGATAACGAATTCAGATTCGCCTCGGCCCTGCACTGACTTTCCTCTTTGAGTGCCCTCCTGTAGCTGCTAATGAAGATTTCTCACAACAATCCAGTTACAAGGATTTTTCAAAAAATATATGAGATTACAAAGTGTTTTTCTAATGAGTTAAAAGCTAATAAAGATCAGACAACTCTTCACTGTGAGAGTTTTGCTGGGACACAAAATGAGGTGAGAGTAATGCAAGAATATAGTTAGAGTTTTGCCTGAGAAAGAGACTAAAGAAAAAATGATAGCAACATCTATAGTATAGTCAGCCCCAAATCCTCTTCAGACCTCCCTCCCAATGTCAGATGCTCAAGGAAAAAGAAAATACCTGAATTAAGGTTATCGATTCAATCATAATTAATTCTGTTTGTGAGGATACATAACACACAGCCTACAAGTACACAAGCATTTCCATTCAAATGATTGAGTAAGTGAAAATGAGGAAAACAGCAAGCACCTACGCTTTAACTGGGATGTACTGGTTCTGACTCTGCTTTTATGTATATGCATGACCACAAAGCAACTGGCACTTACCATGCTCATCCAGTAAAATGTTGTCAGGCTTGATGTCTCTAAGAAAAAAGGCAGAGAAAGGGCGAGAGCCGTTAGCCTAGAAAAGTGGCACGAAACACGGCTGCAGAGCCTAGAGGCCAGGCCAGGCTCTGGGGGGGGGGGGACACTTGGGACCCACCGCGCCCTGGAAGGTGCCTTTGCCAGGGCTCTTTGGCTCTGGTGTCCCTGCAGGGTTTGGTTTAAGTGTAAGAGAACCACTAATGGAAAAACAACAACAGCAGAATGTTGGTACAGGGCTACAGCTGGGAAGGCTGCTGTGGTTGGGTCTGGCAGCATCCAGGCAGTCCACCTATGACACTAGAGCTGCTTTTTATCTTTTTCCTCCTATTACTTAATCTGTTCCAGTGCTATATTGAGAGCTGTTCCCTGTTTAATCAGAAAAAAACCCCAAATTATTTTAACGTCTTTCTTCTAGAAACGAATGTGTTCCCCACAGGCTTTGTTCCTGAATAATAAAAAAAATAAAATATTAATACACTATAGGGAGATGCTTTCCATTGAAGGGAGAAAATGGACACCTGATATGCCTACTGTATCCACCTGAGTGACTTGACAATACATTACCTGCTTCTAATGAGCTAATTACATCAGTTCCCATTCAGCTGCTATCAGCCTGAGCTGGGCACCTGGCCGGACAATGCCCGTAAGGAGACTGTCACGTACACCAGACAAGTACACGCTCAGTAACCTGCACATCCTGCTGCTTCCCTCCAGGCCCAGGGGCTCCAAGGGAAGAAATGAGCCCGTTTAGGATTTTATCTTAAGATACAGTTTGAATTCACCTAGTCACCTGGAATCAAGACAATATATCTAACTACCCTGTAGTAGCTTACAGTTCTCTGGCAGCTCTTCACCCAAACTGCTTCCAGTGGGTTCTAAACACCAGTTACTGTCCTTGTCCCATCCCCCATCACACGGGTGACCACAGGGACAGGCGTCCTTATCAAGAGAGAACGGGATGGCTTCAGGCAAGCAGCTGTTTTTCCCCACAAGTGCAGCAAAAATGCACCACAGGTTAGAGCCAAACAGTCCAGATGCTCAGAAGCACTGTATTTGATGGCAAAAAATAGTGATGCCACACTTGGTATTTTTGAGAAAACACTAACTTAAGCACAAAATTTAAGATATGTTCCTCCCCTTACTGACAACCAGGATCTCTTCAATCTTAAATGTTTCACCATGCTTTATTTTTACACCTCACAGGAATGCTCTTCTGGAGTGATATTTATAAATAAGATAATAATCTCCTCCCTGCCTTTATTAACCCTCTGCTAGTCCCTCCCTGTTCATACTCCCTGTTAGCAGCTGCTCGGTCAAAACCCTGGGACCCCGAGGTTTGCAGGGGCACAGCAGCAGGAACCAGCTGCACGTCCGTCCAAACCCTGCCTTGCCAGGGAAAAGCTCCACCTCCTCTGTTATTTTGCAGGTTTTCAGATGTGTGGGAAGAGCTCAAATACCTTCTCACTGGCCACGAAACATCTTGGTGGCCAAAAAGAACCTCTCACCCCTTCTAGAAAGGGATTTAACCTCATCTAGAAAAAAGCTGTGTTTGGTGCCATTCCTTGTCTTTTAGTGCAGCACAGAGAGGGGAGCCGAGGGGAGACACCTTCAAGTGTGACAGCAGGGGAGTTCTGAATGGTGACAACTACCTGTCCTGGACCAGGATATTAATGAGCTACAGCTAATTAAACCTATTAGAGACAGCTTTTTGCAGGATCAGCAAGCAACTTAAATAGGCTACATCACAGCTATCCCAGAGGGAGAAATAACATCCTCCCTGTGTGTATGAAATGCTTTGCTCTGGGAAGCCCAGAGTTTTATATAAAAGCAAACGTATGTGGCAGAATATTTTGTTTAGCTCTTAAGCTTCTATTTGTCCTTTCATGTCAAAAAGGAACAAGTCAGTCCACCCACGAGTTCCCCAGTTGACCTGTGGATGATGTGTCTGCTCTGGAGATAGTCGAGGGCTAGCACCAGCTCACAGATGAAGAGTTTCACGGTGCCTTCCTGGAACCGCACGTTTTGTTGGAGATGGTAACGCAGGTCCCCCCCAAGCAGCAGGTCTACAACCATAAACATATCTTCTTCATCTTGGAACGAGTACCTACAATGGCATAAGCATGGTTCAAGGATTATAATATTAAATAAAGACAGGTTATAAAGGAACATATGGTACCTCTGGGAATACTCTTGGAACTTTTTCACTTGGGAAATAATAATTTCATGACCTTTCCATGCTCCATTTCCTGCTGCGACTAAACTTCTACCACCTATACTCTCAAAATACTTGAGATTACAATAGTTTAACTTCAGATCCATAACAGAGTCAGAGCAGCGTGTATGAACAGCTACCAGTGAGCCCACCAGAAGAACAGCTTCTGGTTGCTGAGTGAGTTTTGCATGGAACTGCTTGTTCAAGTAGGAAAGCAAAGTTTTGAGATATGTCCAAAGCTTCAGGAGGTCTAGATGCATGGTTCTCATTCAAACCCTAGTTAGAACACCATCAGAATGATGGGAGTTCATCTAACAGCACTCAAGTTACAGATGTCAAAAAGGAGCACAAAGTTATTCAAAGATTTGTGATCTTCAGTGTGTTTTACCCTCATTTTTGTTTTTAGCTTGCTAAGTTCTACCTCATTCTAAAAATTAATCCAATATCCAATAACTGTAATTACCAATGACCCCAGAGGAATCCTGTAACTAGAGGATACAGGCCACTAGATGAGACCACACCCCTTGAAATGTTTCTGGTGTCCTAATACAATTAACCTGGCAGATTCTAACAGTAATAGTGTCTTATTTCCAAATCTTTTCTACTGCCCTACTGCAGGAAAACACGCTGAATCGAATGAACAGGGAAAAATTAGTGCATCTTATATCATTCAGCTGGTCAATCCCATGGCTAATGGTTGAAAAAGGACTATAACCAGAGCACGTAGGTTGCATCTATCTGGTACTCTTAAAGGAAAGTGTCTATTTTATGTACACATTTCCCCAGTAGATATATGGGTTTCTGAAATAAAATTTTAATGACATTATTTTTCTGTCATTAAAATCAATGATAAATTGTTTTTATCTTTGCTGATTAGCATCAATTCAGTCAAATATCAATAAGGTATTAAGGCAGGCTGTTTAAAGTACAAAATAAACCACAAAATCAGAATCAGGAGGCGAGAAGCAGGAAGCACTGCCAAGGGAACTCTGTGAACAGAGCACTGTGTGGCTATCAATCCCACCCTGTGACTGCCTGGTCCTGGGGGCTGCTGTTTGTTGCAAAACACCATCATGAAATAAAATTGGGTTATGGTAACGAGAAATACCCACCTAGGAAAGAACCAGAGGGAAACACAGGAATAAACTCTCCTGTGCTTGTCTGGGGGAACAAAGGGGCTAACTTCTTGTTTAATTAAACAAGACTCCCCTGAAACCAGAGCCCTGTTCAGTGGAACAGAGGAGGAGCTCCACTGCCAACAAAGAACCACGGGACCGGTCCATGGTGCACACACACGCCTTCTCCAGAGCAACCGTAAGGCAAGAGCTGCTGCTGGACACATCCACTCGCCCTGCAGACAGCCCCTCGGGCAGCCCACCCACCGCTGGTGAGACGCCCAGCACGATGCCCGGCACGCTGCAATGGCAACACACCAGCTGCTCCTGACCCTGGCTTGCAGTAGAAGAGCGGGCAAGCCTGCTCTCAAAGATGTCTCTAACTGCCAATGCTGCCATAGGCAGGAAGGGAAGGAGCAATACCTTACCATAAGTTCACTAAGAAGGGGTGTTCCAGGCCCTGCATAATCTGCAGCTCCTTGAAAACGTTTCTCACTTCATTACGTTCCACACACTTTTGTTTATTCATGTATTTCATGGCGTACATCTTCTTGGTGTCATTCTTTTGCACAACACAGACCTAAGTGAGCAAATCAAGGGATAAATCAGAGATGACTTGTCAACAAATTTAGACAGGTAAAACATGGTCACATGAATGTTCTCCAGTGGCTTCAGCAAAGCCCACGCTGCCGAGTCACAGCTCCATGCACGGACACTGCAACGCTGGACATTGCCCATAAATACCTCACCCAGTTTTCAGCCAAAGAATAAATTTTGCTGGGGAGGAAGGTGAGGGGAAGGCATTTATCACCACAAGGACAGGAGATAGGGAATTGCACCCAAGTCAACATTTTATTTAATAGCAGTAAATCATCTCGGTCCTGTCCATCCCTCCCACATCAGTCACTGTTTGGAAGAGTCCTTCCCACCACAAAACTACCGGTTAGAAACTGGGGAGCAGCACCTGATTTCCTCCTTCTTCATAATTTCATTCAGTTCACAAAGAACCTTGGGCTTTGTTGGAAGAGTTCTGGGGTTTGAATTTTAACCTTTCTTATAGTTCTATTTAATCAAATCTAGAAAGAAACATTGCTTCAGTGAAAGACTCTGCATTTCTAAGAGCACAAAACAAAACAGACTGGTTTTTCAGATTTGTTTCCACAACAGTTTATGAGTTTGGGATGAATTTGCAAACCTTTTTTGTTTCATCACCAAATAACTCTCTTTGTCTAGAGATCTTTGCCTCATTCTGCGCATAAGACATGTCCCATCTCTGACATGAGTGTGCCTTTACCTGAAGAGGCAAATGACCTTCTAGAAATCTGTCAGCATATACACGTGTGGAATTCCATAACAGCATAAAAATAAAACCAACCTATGACTGTAACCTGATGCTTAATAACAAACACCATGTTTCACAGAGAAATATCACCTTAAAAAAAATGTCCAGGCCTTTCATCTTGGTTGTTGTTCCTTGTTAAAGATGCATCATGATGTTCAGTGTCGTCTCGCTGGGGAATCTTAGGAAATGCTTATCCAGAAACATAATGAAATTCAGCTCATTTGATTTATCAGTATCCCATTTTAATCTCCTGTAATGCAATTTGTGGCTACAGAATGGATGAGGAATCAGGCTCTAATTCTTGATTACCAGGAGGTGAAGCTCAGGTCAAAGCTCATTGCCAATGCGGGGGTTTATTCTTTACTCTCATGTGAGCCTCTAATTCACCCATTTCTCGGTTGCATTTCCAGCTGTCCAAACAGTGATTAGTTCATAAAATACTTACTTTTCCAAAGCTGCCCTTCCCAATAGCTCGCAAAATTTCAAAATGGTCGAAGGTGACTGCAAGAAAGAGCAAACATTCAAATATTAAATGGCTGAGTAACCACTTGATGATATTACATTATTTCTACTTTTTCTCTGTAAGAGAAAAATGAGGGATGTCTTAGCAACTTTCTGTTGCTTTTGGAGATTTAACTAGATCTGTTTACCTGTTAGACCACCTGAGAGAAGGGTAGTGGATACCTGCAGAACAAGGGAGAGTAAAGATGCTTATCACCTTCTGGGAACAGGGAGAAGGGAGGAAGCCCCGAGAGCTCAATGCAGGAGCGTCTACAACACAGCCCACAGCTGTGGGGAGAGGCGGGTCTGGGGTCCCAGGGACCCTGCACGGGGCTCTGCCAGAGCAGGGCAGATCACGACATGCAGGGGTCCAGCCAGACATTAACATCTGGAACAGCTGCAGACCCAGAGGAGTTGAGCCAGCAGCCAGATGTTGCAGTTAACACCCCCCACCTCTATTGCCTTTCAATAGGAATGCTTTCATGAGCAGGTTAACACCCTCTACTTCCTCGTCTTTTAATATTAATGTTTTCATTAGCATTTTAAACAGGGGTCTATAACTGAGCTGGTTGTTAGAAACCTAAATGGCATACTTTTTATTTCAGTTTCTCAAACTAATTACGATCACATTTTAACCTCTCTGGTTTAGCTTTCCTACCATCCCCGATTTTCACAGTGAGCCAGTTAAGAGTGTCACTTCCAAAGAGTGCTCAAACTTGTGGTGGCCAAATCAGGAACCAAACACATGCTCTTCATCCTGAATCCACATCTACAGATTTGACAAGCCTCATTTCATTGCCTGATGGCATCCAAACCAATAAAAAAGCCAAAGCATTTGCCCTTCAGAGAGAAAATTCATGAGATATGCCAACTCAGAGAAATTATGTTTAAGAGATGCCAAGGAAGATAATACAATTGCTGTAAAGAACCAACTGAAGCACAAGCATGAAATAACTTTTGAAAGTAGAGGTTGTATTTCTAAACACAGGTTCACAAAACAATATTTAGATAAAAAAATATAGAACCTAACTAGCCATGAAAAACGTCCTCACCAGAGACAAGCCAACCCTGCCAAAGCTCCCAGACTCCATCTGCCAAGTGGCAGTCAATGCTCTGGGGGGCTCAGGTCCTCCTATCCCTGGCGCCCACCCCAGTACAGCGAGCACAATACCACATGGTCTGCTATGGCTCCTCTTCCTTTTGTCACTGCAACTTCCCCATTTTCACTGTATTTCCTCCCTCCTTTCCTTCTCTGCTCCACAGCCTCAGGAAAACAAGGAAATGAGAACAGCTGATGGTGGTCTAGAAAGGACACCAGCAAAGGACCACAGAGCGATGTACCTCCATCTCACCCAGCCATTGTCCTCACCCACTATCTGTTTCTGCTTCATCTTCCAACAAATTTGGCCAGCTGAGGAGAATATCTGGCTGCCATCCTCTGGGATGCTTTCCACACCCTTTTGCCCAGAAGCAGCACAAGCAAAATCCGGCTTTTAAAGTGGTCTCATCCTGTCTACATCGGGAGGGGAGATCACCTTGCAGCACTGAACCTTCTGTCTGGTTATTACATTTTCTTTTCATCTCACTAGCTTATTATCCACAACTGTGCCTACTCAGAGGAAACGCTGAAGGAAAGATAATACTGTCATCCCACTTTATCTGCAGGCAAACAAAACCCCCTTGAGAAGTGCATCTCAAAAAAAACCCAAACCAAAACCCAAAACCAAAAAAAAAACCAACCATAGTGCCACAGAAAATAGTCAAATTCTAGCAATAGCAATTTGAAAGAATATTCAAGGATGGCAGCCAGCGTTGTGACTATTTGTGCACATCAAAGGACGACGGAGCCCGAGAGAGGTGTGAGCCCTCCTGCCCTGTTCCGTGCTGCCCGGCCCTGCACGGCAGAAGCGGGTCCACGTTCCCCGGACCGAAGGGCCGAGCTGTGGGAGGAGAAGGGAGCCCACTGCTGAAGGATGGAGGCATGGGAAGGTGAAGTGATTTGCCCACAGCCATGCAGAAAACTACAGCACAATTTAAATCCAGATGTTTTCACCCTTGAGTCAGTTCCTCAATGGAACAAACCTGTTTTGCAAAAGGTTTCACCTTGTTGCAACCACAAGGCTTTTTTTTTTTTTTTTTAATTTTTAAGCAAACTGAGATGAAACCACTGAACATTACAGCATGGATCTCTGGCACCACAGCACTTACACTATTCATGCGACTACTGTTTACATCTCCACGGGTGCCAAGGGAAAAGTTTCTCTATGGCACAGCCAAAGAAGGGGGTTTCTCTCCACCGGCCGCAGCCCACTGTGACCTGCCGGGGCCGTGGACCAGAAAAGCCATCGTTCCGCTTCCTGCTGTACCCAGCAGCTCTTAATTAATCTCAGTTTTAATTGAAATTAGAATAAGGACAAGATTGTGACATCTAAGGCAACACAGTGTCTGGTCACAAATTTGCCAAGATAATGGAAAATTGAATTGGAGATATCGCCATTTCAGCTGGGTTTCTCCTCCCTCGGGATATTAAAATACGATTAATTAGAGAAAAAAATGTGCCACCACTTTTAAAATTTGGGCAGGGCCATGAAAGCACAACTGCACCAGTATAACTGTACCAGTATAACCAGTACAGCTGCACGACTACACTGTATCTGTGCGCAAGGGTGGCCTCTGGACCTACTGGAACCCAACAGAGCAGTACTGAACCCCTCGAGATGGTCAGGACTGGGCCTTTCCCTTGACTTGCCGGCACAACACAAACACATCAAGCACGGGGTATGACTTTTCATACCTGGAGAGCCCAGAGCCCTTTGCCACAGACCTAACAGGGGCTTCACATGCTCTCCAGTTTCATTTGCTGAAACCAAGCCCTTTCCAAGCACAGAACTGGCTCTCGTAAGAAACCACCTGCCCGAGACGATTTGCTGCCCCAAGGACACTACATTGCTCGGGGTGTTATTTCTCACAAGAGCTGATACTGCACGAAGCACACCAAACCCAGAGAAAGATTCAGCAGAGAGACCAGAAATCAGGATTACGTCCTCTCTGACTGGAGTTCCTATCTTTGGGACAGCAGCTTATGAGTTATCTAGGTTCTCCTATTTTACTCTTATTTTCACATATTTATATTTATCTATATATGCATTTTACTACTGTACCCAGGTGAAAACCCATATGGCAGTTAGCGAGCTGACTCATGCAATGTATTTACGGAACAATCTTTTAATGACTGTCTCTATAATCTTGGAAGCACAGTGGCACTGGCCTCCAGCACTGCTCTCAGTGATGTATTCTCCTTTTCCAGCCAACCAAGCCGCATGCTGATCTCCCACTGCCAACGGGTAGAGCTGCCCAACTGGAACCTCCACCTCTGCTGCTACTGACCAGCTCCCTCTGGGTGGCCCTTCCACCGAGCCCAAAGCAGGGATGGGGACACGCACCGCCTGAGCTGTCCTCCCCCCACACTTCATACCAGTTCTCCTTGTGCTGTGACCTCCAGAACAAACCTCCCCTGCCTCCAGAACAGCAGCATTTCATCCCTGTCCTCGAACCGCCTGGCAGTGTCCCAGGGACAACTCAGACCAAACCTCTGCCAACAGTTCTTCTCCCGGTGCAGAGAGGGAGGCGAAAGGACCACCTGACACCCAACCACAGCTCTGCAGGAGACCACGGGCGTGCTGCTGCTGCAGACCTTGGCTCACCTTTGCTTAACCAAGACATCCAGGTGTTTTCAACCCCAGCACAGGAGCTGGGCACAACTCCCAATCTGCAGTGGTGGACTCTGCAGTCCCAGACAACAACCAGGAAAAGCTCTTACCCTCTTCGTTTTCATTGAAGGGTGGTGACTTGCTGGAGGTGTTTGCTCCCATG
This sequence comes from Antrostomus carolinensis, assembly GCF_000700745.2. Classification (NCBI taxonomy): domain Eukaryota; kingdom Metazoa; phylum Chordata; class Aves; order Caprimulgiformes; family Caprimulgidae; genus Antrostomus; species Antrostomus carolinensis. The sequence goes on from NW_010341031.1 coordinate 33,605, forward strand.
GTGTGTTCAGCCCTGGCTCAGCTCTCTCCTGTCCTCTCAGTTACGTTACCTCCCGCGAAGCCAGTGTCTCCAGGATGGAGTTACCTGCAGGTCACTGCCAGCAGGCCTGGGCAATGTTCTGCTGGTGCACCCTGGAGAAAGCACGAGGCAAAAATTCGTCATCATTCAGAATTAAGAAGCATTCTGCAGCTTGCAAACCTCTCACTGGAGGTTCACTGCTCTGGAGACAAGACTGAGTATCAGGGAAAAAGCACATTATAATGGAGATTACCAGAGAAGCCCAGTAACATCACAACCTTGTAACCCAGACCAGGACTGCTGCCCAGTATGGGAAGTGTAGAAACAGACTAACAGACTGAAAGATCTGAGGATGTGGCTCATGTTTGCTGTATCATCCAGCATGTTTTGTAGCTTCAGTGATGACTAATTGTAGTGAGGTCAATATCCAAAATAAATGGACATAGTGACTTGGCTAGATAAAATCAGAGTGGCATTTTTGACCACTAAGGTCATGTGTAAGTGTAAAAGCTATGTAAGAAGAAATTCAAAGTGTCAACCTTTTAATTTAAGCTGTTACAGAAGTATTTAACTTGGGACAAAATAATACTTTTTTTTTTTTTTTTAATTAAAAGATTTCATGGAAAATCAAGCTGTGGTTACCATTCAGTTTCTTCAAAAAAAATTTTTGGATATGAACCATGAACAAAAAAGAAAACCTTCTGATTTACAGTTCAGCGCTGGTTGGAGCAGCTGGTTTGCCTCTTACACTGCAGAAGGATAGGTCTGTTCATTAGCAGAAAACACAGGGTTTAATTTTCCAGTTCTCCCCCGAACATGTAGGTGTACACTGGAGCATGAGTCTGTATATCTCAGTGACACTCAAGATAGCTTGAATGATCTTGTATGAGGACAATAGCAGTTTTATTTTTAAAGCATTTACGTGCAAAGCACCTTTAGATGTTTATTTTTATACTGACACCCTGTGAAATACACATTTATTTCTTGTTGGGAGTACAAAACCCTAGAAGAATGAAATAAGGGAGTAACAGTGCAGCACAATCTGGGTTCTGCCCAGCCCGGAGCATTCTCCAGGGCATTCCCATTTCCTTTGAACATTTAAGGTGCAACGCAACCCTAACCATTTTGCTCAGACCTACACTCTGGAAACACAGCTACTGAGTAGCTTCACATTTTTTCTTTAAAGTAACAAAATCATGTTACTGAAGCACAAAAGGGAGGGATCATAAAAATGCTGGAGAAAAGAGAATTACTAGGACAATCTTGGGAACTGGAAGTGCCATGGGATGCTGTAGGTTCCCTGCACCAGCACACTCAGCTCTGTCTCTCCCGCTAACGTCATCTCTACCACTCCAGCAAGAGCTCAGCCCTAACCTCATGCTCTAGGTCAGGACAATTACCTTAAAGCAAGTGCCAAAGCTTGCCTGAAGTTTAAAAGTAACCCCTGTACTTGGGTGTCTTCCTGAACCGGGCTGTGGTGATGTAAAATTCATCCCCAACACGACAATCCTGGGAATCCAGCTGTGGCTCAAACTGCAGCAGCTGCCCAAGCGATGTATGGCTGACTGCAGTGGTGCCCATCCTCCCAGGTCAGCGGGCACCCAGAGGTCTCCAGCACTCCCGAGAGGCATCCAGAACAGATCACAGCACACCGGGCACTCTCTCTCCAGGGCATTTTACCATCTTGACTGCAAACCCCCCATGCTGCTGTTGCTGCGGTTCACATCGATCTCGCAGTTCCCAGCAAAGAGCAGGGCAGTTTGCGCTTCTCAAAAGGCCAAAAAACCACAGTGCAAACTATTAAAAACCCTAAAATCTTGATTTCTCATCTCAGAGAAATGAAACAAGATGCAACAATAAAACAAATTAAGCAGCAAGTATTATGAACCCTATTGGTGCCTCTGAAGGGAACAGATTGAGCCTTCAGGCTGAAACTAAGCCACAGCAGGATCTCTTTTCAAGCCTCAAAACTCACTCTTCAGATGAAAAACACACCTTCAGATGTAACAGCCATAAATCAGGTTTGCTACTACATCACAGTGATCTGACTGGTGTCAACCAAGGTCAGCTGCTCAAGGAAATTTTCTTGTATAGGAATCTGTAGCTTAATTTATTTTCAACAGTAAGTCAATACATAAAAGCTACGAGGAAGGAGTGCAGGTATTCCTTGAAGTTAAGCCAGTCTGAGTGGTAATTGCTGGGATTTGTATCTTTATAAAGCGTACCCAGGGTATGGTAACAATACATCTTTTCCTGTTTCACACTGCAAAGTCACTCAATGATTAAAAGCATTACTTTCCCTCGGGCCAAGACCACTAACACTTCCACATTAACTTCATGCTGGGTCAGACCACTCGCTGTTCCCCGAGCAGCGTGGCAGCAGCTCTGCTCGTCAGCGGGTCCGGGGTCTCGTCAGCCACCGCGGAAATTTCACTGGCATGAGAAAGCAGCGGCTGGGGGGTGCCCGGGCTCCCACCTCCCATGCCCAGCACTACACCTCACATTGCCAAGCGAATTTTATCACCAACAGACAGGTGTAAAGCAGAGCAGAGGACAGGTAGGCAGCAGAGCCGTGGCCAGGGTTCCACACCCGCACCACTAACAGGAAAAGGGCTCCGCAGGAGGAAGGGCAGCTCAGGGGGTGGTAGGACAGGCCAGCAGCTGGTGGCTTTGGTGGAACTGTCACTGAGGGGCGAGTGCCGAGTTCCTCGGGAGAGGATCACTAACCCGCAGGGCTCACAGATCATTTCTCACACCAGCTCCTGGTTGTGCCGGGGCGGGGGTGCTGCTGCTGCCTGTGAGCAGCCCAGCCCGGGCAGTGCTGCAGCGACACAGGACACTGTCGCTTTTGTCCCAGAGTGACTCCAGACCCAGAGTGACTCCAAATGACTCCGAACTCTTCCACAGACACAATGAGGTCCGGGAAGGACGGGAGAGGCACGACCGGTGTCACCTTCGGTCCCAGCCCCGCTGGACCGGGATCACCCCCCGCCACCCCCTCACCCGGGGGCAAACCCGGGCAGGAGAGAGCGGCCGGGGAAGGCACCTACCTCGGGG
>NW_010341032.1:0-2739 GCF_000700745.2 Antrostomus carolinensis
CCAACCCAAACCATTCCATGAGTCTGTGATTGCTCTGAGAGAGGGATACATACTTCTAAAACAAGAATTTAATCTGAGACAGATGCAGTGAAGTCTCATTGCTTAAGAAACCTGAACTTTCACCATGTTTTTAATGTCATTTTCCTACAGATCATCCCAGAACATCTATAGCCAACGTTCCACCTTCCCTCAGCTGGAATTGTAGAGTGCTCAGTTTAAGAAGTGAACAATTTTGAAACAAGCCTGTGCTCTCTGGTTCTTATCATAATCTCTTTTGTGAAGTTGTGTAGTCTAAATTGTATCATCTAAATATGGAAAATTTGAGGATTTAAGATTTAATTCTTATTTCTAAACCTAAGAGATTTCTTTTTTTGCCACAAAATGATGAGTCTTAAATAAATAGTAAATTTATAGTCTTAAATAATAATAAATCCTAATGAAAAAACTCTGTTTTGTGTGGTTATAATCCTGTATTTTAGTCACACCTTTATATCCTCAGGGTAAAAAAAAAAGGGGGAATTATTTCAATTTTTTAATAAAAATATCAGAGAAAATGCAAGAGCAGGAAAGAGAAAATATATCTTCAGGATTTGGAGGCAGTGAGATTAGAAACAAAAAGCAGTTCAGGTGTTGTTTTGTTTGAATTTCAGCCCAGAATGAATTTCTTCATTTCATTAATGAAATGAATCAATGAAATATTTGATGGAGGAATTGCTTAGGAAATTTGTCACCAAATTATGGAGGAAGTTGTTGTTCTTTAAGACTGATAATTCTCTAAACTGTTGGCTCCAAATGTATTTTCGTGAAGCTTTGGAGGTTTCATGTTGACATCTGATGGTGAAGCTGTCTCTTTTCAGAATGGAAGTCATTTGCACAACAAACATATATATTTTAAGAAAAGAAAAAGTGGATTTTCAAGCAGTTTGATTCTTCCCAAGAAGGTGAAAATGTGTGGAACCAATTAAGCATTCAATTTATTTTTTCTTTAAAATGAATAACTGCAAAGGTTAGTTAATTACAGCAATTAAGGGAAATCTTTACTCCAAAAAACTCCTCCTTTTCCTGATTTTCTACTGATTTCCTTTTCATTTCACTTACTGATTTTCTGCATCACTAGAAGAGGGTGAATCCCACATTAACTTATATAATTTTGAAGTATAATTTTTATTAATTCAATTTTTTTTCCTTTTTCTTTTCTTTTTTAACAGGGAAAACCAGACTTAAATACAACTTTACCCATCAGACAAACCGCCTCCATTTTCAAACAACCAGTCACCAAAGTTACCAATCATCCCAGTAACAAAGTGAGATCTGATCCTCAACGAGTGACGGAGCAGCCACGACAGGTGAGAATTCATCTCTTTCCTTTATTATTAATCAAAAAATTCAAATAAACTGAAAATCTCCTTATTTTCAGCTCATTCTTTTCTTGAATGTTACTTAGAGAAATTGTAATGCATAATTTTTAAAAAATAAATACACAAATAACCATCAGTTCATCCAGAGATTCTTTTTTCTTAATCCAAAACATCCTTCACATTTAATTACCACATTCCACTTGAAATTCTGATATCTGCTGTCACAATTAGACATCAAATATATAAAAAAACACCTCAAAATTCATGTGCAGCTTCTTAATAGAATTTTCTATAAAATCCACAGTTCTCAGCAAGAATTAATTTCTCTCTTTTCTAGAGAAGGACTTGGTGCAAAATCCGTGCAGAATTATATTTGAAATCCCTCTTTTCTACTCTGCTTCTGTGATAAATCCCAAGGAAAAGAACATAAATTCATCTTCCCCAGGTTCTCCTCTAGCTGCTTTCCTTTATATCGCTGATGGATCGCCTGTTCACACAATGCTTCTTTGATTTTGGTTTTTATGGGGAGGAGAGGGTGGAGAAGAAGCAGAAATCTCATTAATTACCAAATTATTGGCTGATAATGTCATGTTTTTTGGATTGAGGTATCGTTTTTAAATCTGGCTTCTATTTTTTTTTGAGTTATAACATTACTACTATCAAATTGAAATGCTTTATTCTATCTTAGGAGTTCAGGGATGAGAAGGAAAAGCAGAGATGTTCAGGGTAGTCACCTTCATCCCTGGGAAGGTGGTGGAACAGTTTGTTCTGGAGGACATTTCTAAACATGGAGAGGAAAAGGAGGTTGTTGGGAGCAGTCAACATGGATTGACCAAGGGAAATCATGTCTGACCAATCTGAGAGCCTTCTATGATGGCATGACTGGCTGGGTGGAGGAGGGGAGAGCAGTAGATGTTGTCTACCTTGACTTCAGCAAGGCTTTTGACACTGTCTCCTGTAGCATCCCCATAGGAAAGCTTAGGAAGTGTGGGTTAGATGAGGGGACAGTGAGGTGGGTGAAGAACTGGCTCGCTGACAGAGCTCAGAGGGGTTTAATCAGTGGTGCAGAGTCTAGTTGGAGGCCTGTGGTCAGTGGTGTTCCTCAAGGGTCACTGCTTGGTCCAGTCCTATTCAATGTTTTCATCAGTGATTTGGATGAAGGGACTGAGTGGACCCTCACCCAGTTTGCTGATGACACTAAACTGGGAGGAATGGCTGATCCACCAGAAGGTTGTGCTGCCATCCAGTGAGATCTGGCCAGGCTGGAGAACTGGGTGGAAAGGAACCTGGTGAAGTTCCATAAGGGCAAGTGTAGGGTCCTTCACCTGGGGAGGGATAACCCCAGGCACCAGCACAGGTTGGGGGTGACCTGCTGGAAAGC
>NW_010341032.1:3305-6665 GCF_000700745.2 Antrostomus carolinensis
CTGCTTTGTCAGGGGGGTTGGACTGGATGATCTCCTGAGGTCCCTTCCAACCCCACCATGCTGTGATCCTGTGAATTTTTGTACACTCAGATGTCACTAATTTGAAACTCAGACCTGTCTCTAATATTGCACTTTCAAACATCTCCAACACTGTAAGAAATAAGGAATTTAGCCTCTGCATCCTCTAAATTCAGGTGAGAAAGACAAAGAAGAGCTATCGAGCTGTATGGGATCATCTCCTTGAGATGTCTTTTAGCAAGATTTGAAGGCCTCAGCTAACCTCACTGTTGGTCCCGTGAAGTTCAACGGGGGCCATGTAAGTCTATCCCCTTCAGATCTCAAAGGTGCATAATTCCACGTGTCCTGTTGATTCTCTTGACCTTCTTTGGGTTTTCCTTTTCACCTACTACACTTGATGTGTGTCAGGAGTTGCACTCAGGTCCGCTGAACCACAGATAATCACCAAAACACATGAAAGTTCTGCCACTTTTGTGGCAAGAGAAATTCCAAAGAATTCATATCTTGATGGATTCCAAACCCTTTCAGATTTCCCTCCTTGTTTTCTTTCTTCCCAAATCATTTCTCAGTGACTGAAATCTTTGGGAACTCATCCCTTGTCTTTTGACAATGACTATCCAGTAAAGATTTGCAGAACAGGCTCTTTTCAAACCTACCCCAGTTAAATCTTCTCCTCCTTCAGACAGGTTCTAACAGATGAAGCTGTAGGAAGATCTTCAAGATACCATTGTCCGTGTTCTTGTTCAGTCAAATTCCTTTCTCCTTGCTCACAACAGTGCATCTTTGGAAGAGAATACTTTAAACTTTAAACTTTAAACACTCTTCTTATTCTGTTTAAGAAATGTTTGCATTGAATGTGGATTAATTAATCCTATAGATCTAATAACGAAGCAGATCTTGGTGTGTCTCACTCTTGCTTTTTTTCCAAGCTAGAGCACTGCCTCAAGCTGTTTCCTGCTCCTCGTGGTTCTGAGGATTGCCATAGCTGGGAGGCTTGAGGAAGGGGGAGAACAGATTGTTCCAGTTGTTTTTATATAAAATTTGAGTGAGTTTTCAGTAAAATTCTCATTAAAAAAATCAGGAACAAATCAGTAGACATCATACTGCAGAATCTTAAGCAACTTGACAGCGTTCATAAACACTTCCCAGTGATCTGGTTTCTTTACACACAGGTTTCCAACACACATTTATCAATATTTTTTTGATATTATTAAGCAAAAGTCTGGAGGAACTCCAATCCTTGATCCCATGTGCACCCTTCATGCACACAGACATAAGTGCACACACGTGTACATCTTGTTTGAACACACCATGGAGCATAAATATTAATTGAGACAATCTTTGCTCAGGTTTCAAACAGCAACGATTCTGTTTTTAATATTGAGATAAAATAGAGGAGCCAGGGTGAGAACTGAAGTTGCTGGAGATCTTTATTCTTAATAAAACCTGAACCAGGTGGAGCACCTGTCACTTGAGATACAAATGTTGGACAAATGCAGTTTTGCAAATGGATTTGAATTCTTTTCCCCTGCAGATATATTTTCCTTACATAAATAATCTGTCTATATATCTCAGTCTCCTCCTTCTCATACCCAGGTATGCAAACTTCCTGTACACAGATTGTAAAGATACCAGTGCTGGATGTTCAAGTGAGACTGAAACACTGACTACAGTGACTATTTGTATATAAAGCTTAAGCAGATACCACTTCCAGTGTCGTTCCTCCCTGGTTCTTCAATCCTTGGCTGAGTTTCCTTCATAGAATCACAGAATCCCAGACTGGTTTGGGTTGGGAGGGACCTTCAAGCTCATCTAGTTCCAACCCCCCTGCCAGCAGCAGGGACACCTTCCACTAGATCAGGTTGCTCAAAGCCTCATCCAGCCTGGCCTTCAACAGTGCAGGGGGGAAGAGAACTTCCCTGCTCCTACTGGCCACACTGGTGCTGATCCAGGCCACGATGCCCTTGACCTTCTTGGCCACCTGGGCACTCTGCTGACTCCTGTGACTCATCAGTCACCCTCTAAGAATGTTTGGATGTTAATAATAAAATGGGAATGGATTCCTTTCCAGCACAAATTTCCTGTGAGCTTCCAGCGCTCCAGCAACCACAAATAGACTTTTATTTATCTGAGGGAAAGGAGCAGCTCCTGAGATGTTTGTGTTTGGTGGTTCTTGCAATGGAGAAGGTCATCTGGCATTTCTTCGTTGCCTGCATGAGAAATCAGAGTTGCTTAGCAGATTGTGGGTTTTTTTCCAGAGATTATGGCTCAGATTCTAGTTCACCATTAGTCACAACTAGCTTTTCTTGGACAAGAAACAATTTATGGAGGAAGCAATGTTTTCTAATTCTCCAAACAAAACCAAGCACAGCTGAGGTACAACTCTGCCCTTACGAGGTTTCAGAACAAGGAAGTGAATATTCTCCTCCACCCTCAGGACCTTGGCATTGCATTTCTGTGCTGCCTTCTCTGCCACAGGAAAAAAAACCCCTCAGGATAAGAAGTTTGAGTGATCAGAGATACATTTCTTACTCAGCAGGAGATTATTGCGTAAGGAATGACTTTTGGCAGAATGCATATTGATTAATTTCCTAGGAAATGGAACATTTGGCTGCTGGATCTTCCTGAATCTAGAATGATCAAAAGATTGGCAAATGAAGGACCTGGGGTTTAGGTTTTTTTTTCAGTTCTCTAACTAATTCTTCAAGCAAAACTAAAACTGAGCTATTTTTCATCTACCAACAGGATAAATACCCATAACTAACTGATGAATCCTCCAAATGGTTATTCATTTTGTATGATTAGTGAAATATCACATCATAACGATGATGAATCTTGAAATTCCAGTTCTTCACTCATTCCTGGTCCCACCAGGATTCTCATTACTGAATAACAGGGTCTTATGTTTGCTAATGCTTCTTTCCTGGAGGCATGAATCTTGTTTTTCGGGCTGTACTGGTGCATTCTCAGCAAAAAAGGTTGAACCCTATCAACGTACCCCGTGCTTCAGGGATGATGGTTCTCTCCAGGGTATTCAAGATGAGGAAAGTCCAGAGTCTGGATAACTCATTCCATTTTACAAGGAAACCTCTTAATTGTGAGCTGGTGGAGCAGATCATCTTGAGTGCCATCACACAGTACATGCAGGACAACCCAATGATCAGCATGGGCTGGTGAAAGGCAGGTCCTGCTTGGCTGATCTGATCTTCCACAACATGGTCACTCACTTAATGGATGAGGGAAAGGCTGTGGATGTTGTCTCTCTAGACTTTAGAGAAACCTTTGACACCATGTTCCCCAGCATAGTCCTGGAGAAACTGGTTGCTCATGGCTTGGATGGGG
>NW_010341032.1:6873-8954 GCF_000700745.2 Antrostomus carolinensis
GGAGGCTCTGCAGAGGGATATGGCCAGGCTGGATCCATGGGCCAGGACCAACTGTCTGAGGTTCAACAAGGCCAAGTGCTGGATCCTACACTTTGGAAATCAACTTTTTAATTAGCTGTCATTACAATCTTCCTTCCTTTATTGTTCTGATCATAAATGCTCTTTATTTCCATGAGCTGCTTTTGATTTAATTTTTATTTTAAAAATTATTTCTAATATTATTTCTCTTTTTGCAGCTTTTCTGGGAGAAGAGGTTACAAGGTCTCAGCGCATCGGATGTCAGTGAACAAATCATCAAATCCATGGAGCTGCCTAAAGGTCTTCAAGGTATTCTGTTCCCTCCCTGCAGTTGCTTCAGATCCACCAAATTCTTTGTGCTTAGAGAGGAATTTTTTGCCGCTTTTAACAAGTTTCCAGTTTACATTAATACCATGAAGTTGCAAAGAAATGATTTCAATATTCAATATATTGATAAATTTATGATGTGATCATCTTTATGAAGAAATTTGATATTGTAGTTGCTAGTTGAAGCAAAAAACCTGGCCCATTTTAGAAATGAGATGCTTTTTGAAATGCAAACTTACACTTCAGTGAGGACTGTGCTGTTACAAAGCCATTTTGAAGAACTCACATTTAATTGTTTAGATTATAGCAGCATATATCCGGTGGCAATTAAATCATCAGTGTAATTAACTGTGGTGGTTGCACTGAGCTGGCAGCCAAACCCAGCCACTTGCTCGCTCGCTCCCTCTCAGGGGAGAGAATTGGGGGGTGAGGGGAAGGAGACTCGTAGGGGGAGAGAAGAACCATTTAATCATGGAAATGAAATAAAACTTAAAATAATAATGATATTAAAATAATAATGATAGTAGTAATAGTAATAAAATATGCAAATGAGTGACACCCAGTGCCATTGCTCACCACCCGCCCACCAAGCCCGGCCCGTTCCCAGATCACGATCCCGCAGGAGCCACAATCCCGACCCGAAACCGCAATCCCGGGAGAGCCAGAGCCCGAGCCAAAGCCAGAGAGAGCAAGAGAGGAAGAGCCCCTCATGGATCTCCTGCCCATGGGGGACAGGAGATGGAACAGCCCCTTGGCAGAGCCCAATGCCCATGGAGCTGAGTCAGGTCAATATTCCTCAATATTCCAGATCAGCAAAACACAAAGTCCTTCAACTTCCAGTGAGAACTGCAAACATCGGTGTGTGATCAACGTTCTTCTGCTACCAAATCCCAGCTGAACCCAAACCCCAGCGCTGTTCCAGCTGCTGAACTGAGCCCAGCTCTGGCCCAGTTCAAACCAGCACAATACCCTAACAACCTGAGGAGAACTCTGTCACTGGCAGTTACATCTGAAACACAAATGATAATTCTTGAATTATCTTTGTTTTAGGAGTGGGCCCAGGTAACAACGACGACACCCTGTTATCAGCTGTTGCTAGTGCTTTGCACACCAGTTCTGCACCTATCACGGGACAACTCTCTGCAGCTGTTGAGAAGAACCCAGCTGTCTGGCTGAATACATCTCAACCCCTCTGCAAAGCTTTTATAGTCACGGATGATGACATTAGGTAAGTTTTTGAAAGCCTTCCAAAAAATTAAAAGCAAATTAAATTAAAGTAGATTTTTTTTCCTGGTTCAGTGAATTTCTGGAGATCAGAGGAGCATGAATATTTTTTTATTATGCCTATTGATTAGTTCAGTAACTTGGAAAAAATGAAAACAGGGCTTTTGTCTTTGTGATCAAAATAATAATCATATAAAATATTCACTAAGGTATGAGTCACAACCCACATTTTCTTGCCCAGGGGAAACATTAAGCTGTAGTCATGGTCAATATTGACTTTCTTCCTTCCCATTTCTGATTTAGTGAAGTTCATTTGTTGCTCTAAAGTTGTAATTTCAACAAAGGAAAATAAGAATATTCCCCTAGAGCTTATAGCTTTCTGGCTAATAGACTCTTTTAAAATGGGAGATGGGATGTGATATGAAGAGGACAGGTAGATCTGCTCACACATAGACAAATATATATATATATTTAAATATATATATATAAAAATATATATATATTTAAATATA
>NW_010341033.1:0-230 GCF_000700745.2 Antrostomus carolinensis
CTTCTCACCCCACCCCCAGCACAGTCTGTCCCCAGGAACCCCCTGGGGGGCACCCAGTTCCCTGCCACCCTGGGGCTGCCGCAGCTCTGCAGCCTGAGATGACCAAACGCAGAGCTGTGCTGTCCCTCGCTCTTGGGACAATGTCCCTTCCTCCTGGGGCAGGAGGGGACACTGCCCAGGCCCTGTCCGGTCTTCACAGCCCCCCGAGCAGCCCCCCCCCCCGGGGTACC
>NW_010341033.1:381-1177 GCF_000700745.2 Antrostomus carolinensis
CTGTGTGGGCCCCCCCCTCCGCACAGCCCTGCCTCCCACTCCCCTGCCTGCCCAGGGGACACGGGGCTGACAGTGGGGACAGCACCTCTGCCCGCCCCCTGCCCTGGTCCTGAGGCCACCAAAGGGATGCTGGGGCACCCATCCTCCTCCCACTGCCTCCTGCTGGGAGTTCCCCAGTTCAGGGGCTGTAGGTAGCCCTCTGGGGTGGCCACACACAGCACCCCCTCTCTGGGGAGCCCAGCCCCGACTCTGCACCTCGCCTGCATGCAACAGCCCCACTCCCACCGCCAAGCCACAGCCCCAGGGGCTCCACACACCTCGTAGACATAGTCCAGGATCTCCAGGATGGTGAGGATGCTGGCACCAATGAACAGGCCCATTTGTCCCCCGATGTCACCTGGGGAGGAGAGTGAGATGGTCACCAGAAGCTGTGGGAACCTGGGGTCAGCCAGTGGGGCTGCAGGCAGTGCCAGGGCTGCTGGACAGAGGGGTACAGTGTGGTCATGAGGGCAGGGGTGGCAGGAAGGAGGGAGCAGGGGACATGTGGGACAGGCAATGGCCAGCAGCACGCCACCAGGGCTGCTGGACAGAGGGGTACAGTGTGGTCATGAGGGCAGGGGTGGCAGGAAGGAGGGAGCAGGGGACATGTGGGACAGGCAATGGCCAGCAGCACGCCAACTCTTCAGCCAGGCTGCAGCCAGCTCCCACTCCATGCAGTCCCTCCCCAACCACCCTCCTGGGCTGCGACCCAGAGCTCTGCGCCCCGGGATCCCAGGGGAAGGTGGGGGGAGTCACC
>NW_010341033.1:1243-1516 GCF_000700745.2 Antrostomus carolinensis
ACCAGGAAGTTCTCCCTGTGGGGACACCATAATGCTTAGCAAGGAGGACTGGTCATTGACCCTCCCACCCCCACTGCCTCCCAAACCTCCCCCAGCCCCCCAGCTCCCAGGTGCTCCCGGGGGCCCTGGTGAGTTATTCAGGCTGGTGTGGTGGGGATATACAAGGGGCATGTCCCAGGTTGGGAGGGACCATGAGGTTGCGAGAATCCAGCAGGAGGGCTGGGGGGACACAGATGGGTCAGGCAGATGCTCTAGTCACAGCAACCCCTGGGC
>NW_010341035.1:0-656 GCF_000700745.2 Antrostomus carolinensis
TCCCCCCAGGTGCCCTCACACACCCTCGTGCGATTGCACGTCCCCGTGTCCCTGCCCATCCCCCACACCCTTGCACGCCCTCGTGCAACCACACGTCCCTGTCCTTGTGCACGTCCTCGTGCAATGACACACTCCCCCCAGGTGCCCTCACACACCCTCGTGCGATTGCACGTCCCCGTGTCCCTGCCCATCCCCCACACCCTTGCACGCCCTCGTGCAACCACACGTCCCTGTCCTTGTGCACGTCCTCGTGCAATGACACACCCTGGTGCAACAGCACACCCTGGTGCCCTTGTGCCCTTGCACACCCTGGTGCCCTTGCACACCCTCGTGCAATCATGTGTCCCAGTGTTCTTGCACAACCTTGTGCCCTTGCACACCCTCGTGCAATCACACACCCTGGTGCCCTTGCACACCCCTGTGCCCTTGTGCCCATTCCCACAACCTCACACACTCTTGTGCCCTTGCACACACTCGTGCAATCACACACCCTCATGCCCTTGCACACCCTGATCCCCTTGCACTGTCTCGTGCCCTTGCACGCCCTTATGCCCTTACACGCCCTCGTGCAATGACACGCCCTGATGCCCTCGTGCCCTTGCACACCCTTGTGCAATCACACACCCTGGTGCCCTTACACACCCTTGTGCCCTTGC
>NW_010341036.1:0-898 GCF_000700745.2 Antrostomus carolinensis
CTGTCGTCTATGCCCACAGCAAGGTGAGGATGTGGGGTGCTGGCATGGTTGCCTAAACCCCACCCCAACCTTTCTCACCCCACCTTGCCCCGGCAGGAGCTCATCACCGCCTGGTACATCGGGTTCCTGGTGCTCATCTTCTCCTCCTTCCTGGTCTACCTGGCTGAGAAGGATGCCAACGCCCAGTTTGCCACCTACGCTGACTCCCTATGGTGGGGCACGGTAAGCTCGGCCACCGCGGCCCCCCAGCCCTGGGAGAGGACGAGGAGGGTGGGATGGGGCTGTGCGGGGGGAACTGCCTCCAGGCCTCCCCCTGCTCTGCCCCCGGGCAGGTCACCCTCACCACCATCGGCTACGGGGACAAGACACCACAGAAAAAGCTGCCGGCCGGCTTCGCCCTGCTCGGCATCTCCTTCTTCGCGCTGCCTGCCGTGAGTAGGACCAGGAGAAGGTCCCTGCACCTCCTGCCCTGCAGAAATTGGGGAGAAAGGAGACAAATCCACCCTTGAAGTGGTTGGGATGGCCCCCATCTCTCCTGGCCAGCACCCACAGATCCCATCCCATCCTATCCCCAGGGGATCCTGGGCTCTGGCTTCGCCCTCAAAGTGCAGGAGCAGCATCGACAGAAGCACTTTGAGAAGAGACGGACTCCAGCAGCCAACCTGATCCAGGTAGCTCAGGGCTGGCGTGTCCTGCCCCATCGTGTCCCGGGGATGCTCTGCTGTCCCCTGCCTCTGCCCTGCCTGTCCCTGCCTGCTGCAGGCAGCACCCAAATGGCTGACCCCAAATCCAGCAGCCAGCTCCTTTGGGCTGGACTCTGCCCGTGGTGGCCAAGGGGGATGGAGGGGGTTGGCGTGGGGGGATGTCACCTCCTGGTGGGGCCGATCACGATGCCCAC
>NW_010341037.1:0-17743 GCF_000700745.2 Antrostomus carolinensis
AAAAGAAAAGAAAAGAAAAGAAAAGAAATTGCACAGTAATTAAGTACCTCACTGGCTTGGAAAAACTATGGTTGAAACAAAGATTACTTCTTTCTGGAATAAATTGTTCTGCCCGCTAAGTGATCACTTTATTTTGTAGTGAAACAACAGGTGAAGAAATAGAAGGAAAATGGCTTAAATCTTGTTACGCTGGCAAGGATCCCACTGACCACAACGGTATTTTACCTTTACATGGATTAAGAGAAACAGCAGGATCTGAACAGCTGGTCACTTAGTTGGGTTGTTGGTATTTCTAAACCTATCAGAAGGCAGTACTGAATGCAAATATCTGATAATCTGAATATAGAGATCTCATAGCATCACTCGAGGCCTCTGGAAGGCAATGCATACAACATGTGAATGGAAGCTGTTATCTATAGTGCCACAAATCCTTTAGGAGGATTATCTCTGTTATCTCATCTGACATCAGAGAATTACATGTAATATAGACACACAAATGGCTTAGTCACAGAAAGATCCTTTAGAAAAAGGTAGCAGAGAGGAAGTTTTGGTTGTTTCTAAGCTGAGGAGAAGAGGGAAAGCTCTGCGAATTACAAGTGGATCAGAACTAAAGTCCTGTTTGTGTTCACTGCAGATCATAGAATCACAGAATGGTTTGGGTTGGAAGGGACCTTAAAGATCATCCAGTTCCAACCCCCCTGCCATCAGCAGGGACACCTTCCACTAGACCAGGTTGCTCAAAGCCTCATCCAGCCTGGCCTTCAACACTTCCAGAGAGGGGGCATCCACAACTTCCCTGGGCAACCTGTTCCAGTGTCTGACCACCCTCACAGTGAAGAACTTCTTCCTAATGTCTAATCTAAACCTCCCCTCTTCCAGTTTCAAGCCATCACCCCTTGTTCTGTCACTATCTGCCTTTGTAAAAAGTCCCTCTCCACCCTCCCTGGAGCCCCTTCAGGTACTGGGAGGCCGCTATAAGATCTCCCCAGAGCCTTCTCTTCTCCAGGCTGAACAGCCCCAACTCTCTCAGCCTGTCCTCGTCTTGCTCACTTGGGAGAATCAGCCGAGGGAACTGAGTCCCCACTCTCTTGATTTGCATGTTTTCATTTACAGCCACACAGAGGGTGGGTGCCGCACATGCTTGTGCTTCCATTTCCCTTTAGTGAGGTTCAGCCACTCTGCACTAGTGTCAGGAGTTATAGAAGTGTAAGACAATCAGTGATTAAACCCTGTAGCTCCACAATGGCCAAAAAAAAAAAAAAAAAAAAAAAAAAGCCTTAGATGTGAATAACTCGAGCTCAGGATAGGATTGCTTGACTTATGAGGCTCATTTGCATGGCTAAACAGAAGATTTACTCATTGCAGAGCCAGCCTAGATTAATCTTTGATAGTTCTCTCCTGCTGCCTTCACTTATTTTTCTTTATAGGACCCTGCTGGTTTCTTCAAAGAGAAAACCGATGAAGTATGATGCATTTTCTCTGCTGTCTGTGACTTTCCTTGTGCCTTCTACCTATCTTGTCTCTTTTTGCATCCAGATGAATGAGATCCTAGCCTAGCCTTGTACACTTGCTCTAGTTACCTTATTCCCCTCTCCTTCACACCTGTGTATCACCCCATTTTTCTTCTTGAAGTCTCACTCTGGCTCTTTTTTATTAACAATAAAGCAGATTTGGCCTTTTCCTTCTTAGAAATACTTATCTTTCAGCATCCCTTCCCTCCCCAGTTACGAACCAGTTGGCAACTCTTTCCTTCCTTTCTTCTCTAATCTAATCTAATCTCTAACAGCACTGAATGTGATATTTATTGCCTATAAGCCAACGTCAGAGGTGCCTGTCTTAGACCCTCTCCAGTCCAGCCTCTACATTTCTCATTAACCTCAAACCACTCTCATCAAGCTCTCTAATGATGGTAGGATAAAAGGAAAAGAAGAGAAAGAACATGTTCAAATTAATGAAGACTTTCCATTGATGTTATCAACCTTAGACCAGGACCAGCAAAATCATACAATATGTGAGTCAGGGTCCAAGAAGGAGTTCCAGTATTTTCATTAATAGATGGCTCATTTCCTGTAGCATTCACACTGTCCTTTCCACTCCACCGACCTCTGCCTGATCGTATACAATCTCCTTTATATTCCCGCTTACAGGATAAGTAGTTGGATGTGCATAGAAGAATGTTCCATTTTTCTGAAAGAATTTCTTCGATTCCCTGAAGAGATTAGTACAAAATTTTAATTAGAGGCATTGGCAGAGTTCCCAAATGCTGGTATATTAGTCTGTGGTTTTCATTTTCATCGCCCATTTTGGTTCCTATACAATGCATAGGATTTCTGATGGGTAGTTTAATTTAAATGACGCACGTTTTGTCCCTCCAGTTTTTGTCCGTCCCATTGATCCAGATGAGTCATGATTAGCAGCAAAGTCTTGTCTTTTCCTTCCAAAGACTGGGGAGATTGCCCAATATTCTGAGAACAATTGTCCAAAAGATGTCAAGAGTTTGAAGTGACCAGTAAAATTTCCACTAAATCTCTGGAAGACATACAGGATGCAAGTGTCATTAATTAAGCTCTAAGAACCTCCAGTGCTGTGGGAACCTGGCATAAAATAAAGCTGAACTTTGTTTGCAACTTCCTTCTATTTAGGAATTCATTAAAAGGCTGAAGCATTTGCAAAGATTTCAGGACCCAGTGCTAGAATGGCTAATTGCTGGCTTGGTCTTTTGTGTACAGTGGAGCACATAAAAGGACTGTGATCAAAGAATGCAGGTGCTGCTGAGGGCAATGAGAATGCAAGCATGGTGATTGCTTGCCAGATACAGTATATAACGTTTCATTGAGCTGTGCTTTTGCTTTAGTCCGTGATAGGATTTGGTGGGAATTGCTGAATGATTTTTGACTGAAGTGATTTAATAAATGCATCGTTTAAGCAGAGCTAAAAGTCTATCCTTCTTCTTTCATCTTCCTCCTTTTTTTCCCCCATCTAGCACCTGATGGTAACATAACCCCTACTGCAGATCTAACTTAGATGAAGGCTTTAGTAAGTTTAAGTTGGTTTCACCTTCTTCACTATGTTAGAGGTGGCTCTCACAGCTAATTTTTGCTGGATCCATGGTCTTGTAGTGGAGGAGACACAGTACAGCTTAGCTTATGTATCTTCATAGTGAGAGCTGAAGAAATCACATCTAATTTTATGACTATATTTACCATACCTAAATTTTCTTCAGTTCCTGCTCTTAACTGTTCTCATCTTGCCAATCTTTTTACATTGTTCTCATCAAATAGCAACGAGAACTCTATGGTGAAGCTTTCTCCTTTTATCACAACCATTCTATACGATCATCTCCCCGAAATAGCGCAAGCCGTGTGAAACGAGTGGAGCTCCTGTGTTGGAGAGCATGCATGAGTAATTAAATAATATGCCCTTCTGTCACCATTTTTGTAGGGAGGGGGGGTTAAAAATCTGTGTTCACAGGCTGAGAGCAGGTGTCTGTGATGAGCTCCCATGCTGTGACATGCGTGCAGCACATTCTTACATGAAAAGCCCTGGTTGATGAAATGACCACAGGAAGACAACATGGAACCCTCCTGGCACGGTCAGAAGAAGTTTAATTAAGCTCTGTGGTTAATTTTCAAGTGAGTGTGTGCCTGTTTTGGAAGAGCATAAAGAAAACTGAAAACGTGGCTATTTTTTTTGTTGTATTCTAGTTTTCCTGACATTCCTCAAGCAAACTGTCTTGCTTCTTGCGTGGTCAGATGATACAGTGACTCAGAAGTGAACACACACATCTTTACGTAGATGGGATTTAGTAACTTGTCCAATGTGGTTTTAGAGTTTGTTTCTTAGTTGTGGATGTTTTTTTTCTTTGGCAGAAGGCAGCACTGAACCCACAGTTTCTGCAGTTATTCTCAATGCAATTGTTTTAGCTGTAATTATATGACTGAAAGGCTACAAATTCCCTGTCATCTTGTTAGAAATTTCATTGGAGAAGGTAAAAAAAAAAAATAATTCAGCAAGACTCAGGGAAAAGATAAATGTTTGTGTGAGAATGATTTAAAAAAAAGAAAGACAGATGACAGTAGTACTGATGGCAGCAGTCCTTTGCCTTGTATTAGTGTGCTTTTCCACTACGGAATTTAAAATGCTTTCCTGATTTCTGTCGAATCAACTTGAGAAAGTCCTTCCATGTGCATAACTGTGGTTATTGCGACAGTGGTAAAGCAGAGGTTTGAAAAGTGAAGCTCTAAACAATGCAGTGAGTCAGTGATGAAACTGGAGAGACAAGACTAGAGTACCCCTGTCCAACTGAACGCAGGATATGTGGTTAAAAACTGTAGTATAGCTATATATGGATTGATGGAATAACAAAGAAAAGCTTAAGGTTTCATGAACACCTTTGCTTTGCTCAACAGAAGAATTTGTTCTCACTTCCTGGTCTTGTTTTGTGGGTTTCTTGGGGGGTTTTTTGTTGTTGGGGTTTTTTTTGTTGTTTGGTTGGTTGGTTTTTTTAACCTCAATACAGGCTAGGTCCTTCTCAAATAAGAAAGAGGGCTCTGTCTAAGAAATTCATTAGCCAAATTAGACATAAAATAATGAGGGGGTGAGGAGGAGGCAGGAAGGGATGAGGGTGGGAGGGAAAACGGACAAGGATGGCTAGAGACAGTTCTCTGCGAGGGTAACTGATTGAAACAATGCTACAGTACCTTGACTAATGTAGAGCTAATTAGAACTGTATAGGACAAAGCACTTCTAAATACACTATAGGGAACAATCCTTCTATGGTAAATCCATCCCTAGTGAAATTCCATTGACTTCAATGGGTTTTCTTCTGGGATGAATTTGGCCTGATAACCTAATAAGTCTTTTCTGTCTCTAATTTCTAAGGACCTTTTGTCAGAAGCATAGCAAAGAACTTCAGTCTGGCTTTCAAAACTGAACACCCAAAACTCCTACTGAACTCTCCAGGAATTATAGGTGCTCAATACACTGCAAATTAAAATGGAATTAATTGTTTCATGTTTGCTGGGAGTTTCCTTTCTGTACAGTTCCATCACATCTGCAAAACTACTCTAAGTTAACTTCCTAAGCCTTTTGAGGCAGAAACTTCCATGTCGCTGGTTCTTCTCATCTCCAAAAGCCTCATCCAGCCTCTGGTCTTCCTCCCTAAACTGCCTCTAAATAATCCCACTGGCTCCTCAAGGACTTCTCCTCGGATGTCTTTGGGCTGCCCCCAGGCCAGCTCCGTCCCAACAGCTCTGCCCCCCACTTTCTCCTGTCCCAGGGCATTGTGATGCTGCGTTTCCAGGGAGTGGCACTGTGACATGGGGACCATCAGTTCCCCCATGCACAGCCCTGCCCACCACAGCCTTTCACCCAGCATCCTTCCACGGATGGCCTTTGGGGTGCTGGCCCCGAGGTAGTCCCTGCAACCAGGGGGTTGTTCCTACCCTTGGTGGCCAAAACTGGTCACAGCTGCTGGGCATCTGTCAGTTCATCTGTACGTTCAGATGATGTAAATCAGGGCGTTTATACCATAGGCATTCATCTGGTTTGGAGGAGGCCAGAGGTGACAGACGGGCTTCTGGTTCCCTCTGCATGAACTCTGCAGAGACATACAAAGCATGCATGACTTCCTCACCACTCCCTGGCAGTGCAGCAAAGGACATTTGCTACTAGACTGTTGATGGCAAGGTCTTCCTCTTGGACAGAAGTATTGAATTGACCGTTTTTTTTCCCCTACACTTCAAGAGCTCTTTTCCTCCTTTGGTTTTCACCCTTCATATCTTTTTTTGAAAGTGATGGCAACCCTCTCAGTCTCTGTCTTGCTCCTTCTAGTCATCTTCTTCCATAGGCCCTCCATGGCCCTAATCAACTGCTTAGTCTTTGCCTTCACTCCAGACAGAATTTCTCTTTCTTGAACCTCAGGAATGACAAATGTCCATAGTGGTACAGGTGAGTTCTCAACAGGGCTTTGCACAGTGCTTGCCTTTCCTACAGAAATATCTTGCCTGACACAAGAAGACATTTGCCTGTATCACATTGGTGGTTCATAGTCACCCTGTGACCTCCTTGTGGCCCCAGGAACAGTTGCCTACTCCCATGTTTCCCAGCTGGAGCAGAAAGTCATGGCGTTCCACCTGACATAGTGTTACCTACTTCTACACCACAGTTCTTCACACATGGTTTAGTGATGTAGGGGCTATCTATCAGTTCTGTCAGAGCTTCAGTATGGGGACTGTAGAAACAGACCATGAGATACAGCTTTTTCTGGTTAAAGGATGCTGAGGACACGAGGCTTGTCTTGTTTGGAGAAAAGGAGGCTGAAGGGTGACCTCAGTGCTCTCTCTCCTTTCCTGAGGAGGGGAAGTGGAGAGGGAGGTGCTGGTCTCTTCTCCCTGGCATCCAGTGCCAGGATGCATGGAAATGGCTCAAAGCTGCATCCCTCAATGGAGGTTTGGACTTCACACATGGAAACATTTCTTTACCGAGAGGCTGCTCAAACCCTGGGACAGGCTTCCTGGAGAGGTGGTCAATGCCTCGCGCCTTTCAGTATTGAAGAGAATTTGGACAATGTCCTCAATAATATGCCTTAACTTTTGGTCAGCCCTGAAGCGATCAGGCAGTTGGACTCAATGATCATTGTAAGTCACTTCCAACTCAACTCTTCTCTCCCATTCCATTCCATCTAAAACACAGCTTAGAGATGGAGGTCTAGGCCTGAGCTGAAATGAGGAAGGGGTGTGAGTGGAGGCCCCAACTTGGGCTGGTCATAACCATTAAGGCTTTATTAGTGGCCTCACAGCCCTGATGTCCATCATGGGGCATTGATCGGTCTACCTTTACATGTCCCAGTGAGACACCTCAGCTCGGCTGACCTCTCTATATCACCCACAGCAGCTATTCGGATTCACTTGGACAATATAGTATGAATTTGCTTAGATCAGCTAAATGGTATGACTATCCCACTGCAGGTGAGATACCTGACCCTCTCTGGGAAGTTCTTCTGGTTTTGGGGCCCTCATGCTCTGTAGGATTTTGCTCTAGGTAGACTGCACTCTCACTTTAATCCCACGAGTCACAAAATTGTCTCAGTTGTTCTCAGAGTAAGTCACCCTCTGATTCTTGTCTTTAACCTCTTTCCCATCTATCTGCAGAGTGGCTCAATGAACTATCTGCAGTGCCAGTCTACCCAAGCTCTCTTCCACTATGTCCACGAGGAGGTAAACAAAAAATGCATTTAAAAACTGTAGAGTCAGTGCTGCGTGCTAACTGCCCGTGTCTCTTGGAAAATATTTGCACTGTTTGTTAGTGACATGAAAGTTCTCTTGGTAATTTGTCCGCTGCTTTTAGCTCTTCAGGATTCCTTCCCTCTTTGGCTTCCCTAACGAGACGTGCTGTACAGGCTCGTATGAGCATTCAGCTGAGCTTCAGTCCAGTACTTTTCTGTATTAGGCAAAAATGTTGTTTTCATTATCAATCTTTAATCCTAAAAAAAACCCACCCCAAAACCAAACCCAAAACAAACAAAAAACCCCCAAACCACCCAACCCCAACCCACCCGAAATAAAAAATATAAATCCCTGCAACTGAAACTGTTTCTCATAAAGTCCACATTGCATAAATACTTGCCCCAGGTCCTGGGAACAACAGCCAGTCCACACATGGACGGGACCACAAAAGCACCAGCTCAGAGTGGTCAGGCCAGGGCAGAACAAGGACGTGCTCACTTTAAGGGACAGATGGTATCTATTTAGCTAAACATTCTTCCACTAAGGCTGTCTTAACACTCAGATAGTTTTTATCAGCTTCTTATCACATTTGGGAGCCCAGCATGCTTCTGATGGAGACTGTGTAAGTGCTTACCAGAGAGTGCTGTAGTTTCAGGGTTCAAGGCAACATATCAGCATGAAGAGGAGGTGTTTGGATGTGGAGGGCGGGTGGGGGGGGGGGAATAAAAACAACCCCATGCCATGTTTGCTGATTTTGAAATGTTCTTGGATGGATTTCCAGGCAGCATATAGATACAAGAATGTGGGAGGCCTCCTTCATCCTCCTTCATCCTCCTTCATCCATACTCAGGTTTGCTATACATTCAGGGCCAGGCTGTGCATGAAGGATGCTGACATGAAGGAGGTCTGCTGCCAGTGCTCTGAACAACTCAGAGATGCCTCACTGGCATCTGTAGCATGGTATTAAGCCCAAGCTATCTTGGCTTTCACAAGCTATCACATCTGACTGCAAAATTCAGAGTAGACATGTAACTTAGCCTGGCACCCACTCCTAGGATTGCTTCCCTTCCTAGCTACTGCTGTTGTGAGGACAAGGTGTTACTCATCCTCACTCCGCATATCACAGGGTGCCTTCCTGTTAGACTGTCAGGCAGAGCTGTCACCTGAAAACTCCGGAGCAGTGAGGTGATACAGCCCTGTGTCAGTCCTCTCCAGCTGGGAAAGGACCACATGGGAAATGATTAGCGTGACACCTGCCGAGTGTAGCATCCACCAAAGCACCCTGATGTAAAGGACAGGAGGGTGTTCAGAAAGAGCAGAGAGGGAAGTGTGGGACACCCATGAGAGGCAAAGAAAAGTCTCTCTGTCTCTCTTTTTTTCTGTCTTTACCAGGGAACTGGCTCACACAGTACTACAATAACAAGCACTGGCAGGCTGCCCAGCATCACTCTACTCTGGTTCTAAGTGAACTAGAAGGTGCAAGCAACCTTCTGGGAAAAGTTCACACCAAATATATTGTTTGTTGGTTTTCCCCTCATTGTATTTTGGGTTTTTTTTTAAATAAACCCAGCCTATTATACTCCCTCCCATTACATTATGAATTTCTTTAAGATCCCCAAGAGCTGCCTTTTTAAAAAGCAACGCTGAGGAATCAAACAGATCTGGTTTTTAAAGTAACAAAGTGAAACTAGTAATCCTCCACTCAGAGACAGCCCTTAGAATAAAACCAGAGCACAATTCATTAAATGATGGGATTTTCTGTTGCTGGGAATTTGTTTGCTTGTTTTTTCTTTTCTCAGATAAAATCAAGAAGTTAAGCGAGAGAAAGAAGTGCATTATTAAAACACTATCATTACCTATACAATGTACATCTTCCATGGAGCAGAAACCAAAGCAGAGCAGAAACCAAAGCAGAGCAGGTTTTACAATAATAGTGCAATAAAAGGAAAAAAATGTTCCAAAGTGCACGTTCTGTGTTTGAGCTGAACCTTTCCAATTAAGTCTAATGTGCTTTTTATGTGATAGTCCTGGTCACCTCAAAGATGCCAACTGTATCTGCCACTGTAAATGTAATGACTATGCAAAGATTTTATTAGAAGCCCATGAATCTGTAGCGCTTGAAGAGTGAAGGGAAGAGTCACTCGTTCTCTGCTGAAGGCAATAAGATGCATTAATTTATTTTTGACTAGTTCATATCGATATTTTATTTTGGTTAAGGAAATCTGTGAAACAAATCCAAGGAAACAAAATAGACCAGGTCCAGATTTGTTTGGTTTGATTTTTCCCTTCCACCTCCGTGACAGAGGATGTCATGTGCCAACAACTTGCAAAGGGCTTGAAGGAAAGCAGCCACTGATTTGTAAATGGAGGGGTGGAACGGTTAGAAAAGTGGATCCTTGGAAGCAGTTTCAGTTCTGAGGCTACATATGTCAAAAGCCCAGGAGGGCTCTTATGAGGAGAGATACCTCTGGAGGTGACATGACTGTGATCAGTTTGGGCAGCTGCAGTGTAGGACTAGCAGGTTGTGCTTTATAAAGAACACACGCAGCAGTGATGTTATTCAGAGTACAACTTGCTGCTCTATCTTTTGGTTAAAGCTCAAAAACCCAGGTCTTGGGATGGGGTGCAGAAGCTGAAGCCTGCTGGCCAGTTGACTCCTCATACAAGAAACTCTTCAAATGTTGTGACTATAGTTAGAAGACAGCAGCTAAAAGGGAAAATTCAGTTCTGTTATTGGAAATGTTGGGGATTGGAGCCTAGTGAGGACATTTCTTCCTGTCGTGGAAGGGTGAAATGAAACTTCTCTTTCGTGGGTGTTTTGGCTTAGCCTTTATGAGCTGGTTAGAAAGGGCTGATCTTAGGACCTGGTCTATTTTCATTGCATGTGTTTCACAGATTTCCTTAAAAAGGAATCTTGTGCCTTAGCTAGGAAGACAAATAATGAGAAAACATCTGCTATTTAAGCTCTGGACTGACTTATAAATCATAATGATGTATGCAATCCCAGAAGTAGAAATCATCTACAGATTGCAAAATTCTCTCACTCTCTCTTTTTGGTTTTCTTTCTTTAAAAAAAAAAAAAACCAAAAAACAAAAAACAAACAAACCCTTAACATATTTGTTTTTCCTTTAATTCCTGGTAATTTTGGAGCCCAAGTGGTTTTGTGGTTTTTTTCTTTCACCCTCACTGTTTCATTATAACTGATAGGAGCTGCTGAGAGGAGGGCATGGCAACCATAATAACAGAAGATGGATAGAACAGACAGCCCCTACAAGGAGCTGACAGGCAGAGAATAATGACAGAGTAGAGGACAGATAACTAATCGTTTGGATGATTTACTCTTGAGAAGCTCTGGAGGGTGGGATGCTTCTTTGCCTGTTTATTTCAGTCTCACATGCTGAAGAAATGAGTTTGCTTAGCTGCTTTAATCCCTTGCTGCATTTTCACCTAAGAGGGGATGCGAACCTGCTTCTCTCTTCAGTGCTTCCCTGTGGCCTGCCTCCCAAAGACAAGATTGCTGTTAAGAATAACAAGAGGTTTCTCTCCTTTTGCCTCTAGAGCTGCAACAGGAACAGCTCAGCGAACATGTAAGACAACTGTGCCTGTGATAACCATAAAATTAAAAAGGCTAGAATTCAAAATGCTGTGGAGAATGTCAGGTTCAGTATTCAGAGGAGGATGTTAGCATGGGGCATGGCTCACCTGCAGCACGAGCAAAGATAAGGAAACTCTCCTCTGGAATTTGCCTGAGATGCTGAATAGAACTGGAGGGCCTCTCATCTCGCAAGACATTCTGTTATCTGTTTGTTTATTGCAAGGTCAGGCTAATTTTATTCTCTATTTCATGTTGTTTTAATCTCAACATTGGAAGAGGTGATGTTGGGGTAAAAGTCTCAGGAGATTGTGAGCAGCACATGGACCATTTCTCTTGATGAATCATAGGACCACCCCCCTGCAGGTGGGCAGGGATGGAGTAATTCTTCTCCCAAAGCTATTAAGAGATCCTTGCATCCCATGAGTCAGTAGCCTTGGTCTGTAATTTCACAGACAGGTCTGTGTGTAAGATGCTTGTGTAAATCATTCATTTACCTGCCCTAGACTGGGATGGGAGGGACAAGTAAGCTGGGCTGGAAACACAACCGTGTTCTGGGAGTGGTGCTCCCAGGACACAAATTACGCCACTGTGAATGACACTAGAGAGGCATGACTGCAATTCTGGAGTGGCTGGGCTGACACTATTCAGGCACACAAGCAGACTAAAAATAAGGTAGTGTTTTATGGCTGCAACAGCAATTCAGGGAGTGAGAGCTAAAATTAAACACATAGTGAGTGATACTCCATTTTGTTGTTTCCTGTGCCCTGAATACCATCTGCTTGAAAAAAAAAGCAGGTGAATCCAAGTGTTATTCTGAAGGGCTGTCCTGGTTAGATTGGAGCAAAGTGGAGCAAAAGAATTTGGTCTCAAAGAGCAAATAAGTAGGAGTCTAATAAAGTAAATGCAGAGGAGACTGAGACCTGATCAGTGATCAGGAGAGGGTGAATGGGTTTGACTGACACCTGGAGTAAAGCAGTGCTGTGCTCTTTCAATTACAGGTTTCAGACTGCCACAATTGACAGATTAAAGATGTTCACCCTAATCCAAAATTATACTTTCCCCAGTCAAATTGACCATTGTGTCAGCTTCAGTTTGTTCAGATACGTCTCCCACAGTGACTGATTGGACCGATTCACTTGCACATTCTTTGACAAGGTCCCTGTTTTGTGTTCACTCCTTACTCTTGCCATTTCCCTTGTCAGACAGATACTCTAGAGGCATTTCCATTATCTCCCATGTAGCTGTACCTCAGAAATGTACTGGGCTGGAAAGAAAAATCCTCAGGCTAATTATTCTGACATAAACTCTATTTATCAGAAAGCACTAGTATATGAAGCATAAGTTAAAATAGCTCAAAAATAGGACACATCCATAGACACACATATAGATATATATATATATATACACCCCAGGCGGACACCTAAATAATGCTGTGCTCAGAGTCTCTGCCGTGACTGGGAATGGATGAGCACTTTGAAATAAGAAACAACCCAAACATCACCTCAACATCCAGATTGAATCGGTCTCTCTGAGAGTGGAAATGCTTTAATTTAAAGCAAAAACCAACAAATTGTTTGCACAGATCTGCCCTGTATTTTTTTTCTCTGTGAGAAGCAGAAGTGACATAGTGCTGGGAGAAGAGTCACCCTGTAATCTTCCTGACTCTTTGAAAAAGAAAGAAAAATAAACAAATCTTTACAAATTTCTGAGAACCATGCTGGTGCTGATGCTCTTTGGGTGAGGAGACAGCTTCATATGAAAAATCACTTGATTTTTGATCACTTACTGTTCTATGTATTGACAGTACATGGTGGTGTGACTGGCACTCAAGCCTCAAGCATGATTCTTGCTGAAATTTCACTTGAATCTTATGTCAAAGTGATGTAGATGTGTGTATAATTAATTTAATTGTCGTCTCAGGTTCTTTTGTATCTCTGCTAGTGGTGTTTTGTTTTGGTTTGTTTTGTTTTGTTTTGTTTTTTAACCTGTTGGTTTACGCTTTGAAGTTATTCATGGACATAAAAATGAAATCTTTTTTGATCAGGTCAAAAGTACATAAAAATGTCCAGTGTTATCTGTCTCTCTAATCCATCTGTCACAGCTGCACACACAGCCATTAGTGGAGTTTCCAGGCACTACAGTCTTTAACATTTAAAAGAGATGCTACAGCCAGAGCAAACATTACTTGCCTATCCCCTAAAAAAGGCTTGCACTAAAGCTGAGGGAAGTTTTGGGGTTTTTTCCCCCACTACTTGCAAAGCAGTGCTGAGTGTGACACATGCACAGGTTCTGCAGGACAGTGACATGCTACAGAGGCTTCTGGAGCAGGACATTAAGGACACACTATGGTACCACTTGGTCTCAGTGCTAGAAAATCCTTTGCTTTCTATTCTGGGGACTCCCATAATTAAAATACTTTTACTCTACAGGGCTTTTGCAGAATGTTTATCATTCTGTAAACATTTTGCCCAAAATGTTATATATCCCTTGAAGGACCCAGAATGAAGTTGCTGGATTTTGATTTGTAATTAGGTTTTGAATTCTAGAGAACGAGGGAAAAAAAAATGCACTCCTTGTATTATGTTTTTTAGGCAATGCTAACACTTTAGAGAATTGGTGTCGATGGTTGAACTTTGGCACATCCATTATCTTCAACCACAGCCATGCCTTTGGGTTTTCTGAGGAGTTAAAGTTATCAAGAAAGATACCCACCTTAGATGACCAAGGGCAGCCAGTCGATGTAATCTTTTTGGACTCCAGTAAAGTCTTCAACACTGTCTCTCACAGTTTCCTCCTGGATAAAATGTCCAGCATCCAGCTGAATAAACACACCAGGCAATGGGTGAGCAATTGGCTGATGGGTCGGGATCAAAGGGTTCCAGTCAATGAGGTGACATCGGGCTGGTGACCGGTCACTAGTGGGGTCCACCACTGGAACCATTTATGTGACTCAGGGTTCAGTTTTCATGGAGATGAGCTCTACCTATCACTCGTACTTTAATCTGGAGGTGAGAGATTTTTTCTAAGCAGCTAAGCTGTGCAAGGCAAGAAGGCAGAAACAAAGAGGGACCACAGAGATGAGCTGATTGAGTCAGTACCTGTTAGGAACAGTTTGAAGCAGAGAATTAAAAGCATCAGAGATTCATCGGGGGAAAAAAAAAAAGCAGAAAACCATCATTGCCTTGACAAGATTTAAAAACCCAATGAGAAGAGGCAGCGAGGTGGAAGGCAGTGCATCAACAGGACTGAGGATCAGACTGTTCTAAGGAGAAACAGAGGTTGACGTGTCTCTACTTGATTGACAGCACCTTGGCCAGCAGAGACTCACAAGGTGACTGCCCTGTGGATACTGAGCATATGAATGCTTAGCCTAATAATGTTAGTCCTGGCCCACTGCTGTGTCTGTTAGCGATAAATAAGACTATTTTTATAGATGTACAATCCTATTTTTGAGCCTCTCTGCCAGTAAAAGTTGCCCAAACCATGGAGGGTTACATTTAATGTGATCTCCTGTATTATGCAGACCTCAATCATACTGGCCTCAATTAATTCCTCCTTGAATTAGAGCATATCTGTTTGAAAAAAAAAAACCAACCTAAAACCAAACAAACCCACATTCTCTCTTGATTTCCAAGTTTTCCAATTATGTATATTCTATTGTAGCCCTTGGGAAATAATTCCACTGTTTCGTTATCCCTAATGTTAAAAATCTGCATGGCAGTTTTAATCTGAATTTGATTGGTTTCAACTTCCAACTCCAGCATGTTGTTATATATCTGCTAAACTGGAAAGCCCACACGTTATTGAGTGTCTGCCTCCTGTTTTGATGGTGATTCAATAAGTCTTTCGCCTTCTCCTTGACATGCTAACCACACTCACCCTCAGGGCTGTACCCTCATGGTGTGCCCGAAGCCCATCGTTCCCCTGAGTGGGTATTTTCTGAATGCTCATCAGTGCATCATCAGCACCCAGAAACAGGCACAGTACTGCAGAGATCACGACATGAGCAAGTACCTAGAAGACCCACAAGTGGCAGGAGAAACAGTATTTCCTGTTAGTGTCACTGAGCACGGCAATGGCTGACATATCACCCTGAGATGCTACCAACCATGTCACCTACCACACCTCTGGGCACTGTTGGGATAGCCTGTGCCCTCCTTCAGGGTGAGGAGTTCTCTGTTGGCAGCTCTAGGCCTGACTCATCAGGCATGTCATTCACTCATGCCTGATTTAGCAAGTGCTCCAGACTGGTGATCTGTGATCTTTATCACTCCCACTGACACTTTTTCTCAGGGAAAACTTAGTCCATAATGCAGGTTTGGGGTTTTTTTCATCCCATGTTGTTGATACAAGAGTTTGATAGCAGAGAGGCAAAAATTAATTTGTAGGGGAGCTTGCCCAAGTCTCACCTCCTTGACTGATGTAACTTTGCTTTAATTCTTCTGGACTGACTCTCATAGTAGGATATAAGACCTACTAGAGCAAGTCCAGAGGAGGACCACCAGGATGATGCGAGGGCTGGAGCAGCTCTGCTGTGAGGACAGGCTGAGAGAGTTAGGGCTGTTCAGCCTGGAAAAGAGAAGGCTCCAGGGAGACCTTCTAGTGGCCTCCCAGTACCTGAAGGGGCTCCAGGAAGGCTGGGGAGGGACTTTGGCCAAGGGCAGGGAGTGACAGAACAAGGGGAAATGGCTTTAAACTGGAAGAGGGAAGGTTGAGATGAGATATGATGAAGAAATTCTTTGGTGTGAGGGTGGTGAGACAGTGTCCCAGGTTGCCCAGAGAAGCTGTGGCTGCTTCTCCCTGGAAGTGTTTGTGGCCAGGCTGGATGAGGCTTTGAGCAACCTGGTCTAGTGGAAGGTGTCCCTGCTGCTGGCAGGGGGGTTGGAACTGGATGAGCTTCAAGGTCCCTTCCAACCCAAACCATTCTGTGATTCTATGATTCTATGAGCCTGAGACTTAAGTGTAATGTTTCCTCTCTTCCCACTGGTTGTTCTTGCAACATCTATGTTGTTACGACATCCGTCATTAAACCGGAATGATCTATAAGTGTGTAAATCATTCCCATAAACCAGCAAGCAGTACAGCAGGCAGTGAAGTGCAGGGGATTCCACACGTATCATACCAGGAATACATCGTGTTAACTACATACAAACATATGTTTTCTTGGGGTTTGTCTTTTGGAATGAGAACGAAGGGGAAAAAATCCACAGAAGAGGGATGGATACCGCGGTGAAACTTAACTGAAGTCAGTAGAGTTACACCAGGGATATATTGGGTTGGTTCTTTCACTAAGGGCTGGAAGAAAGCCTTAGAGTTTCTGCACGTGTGAAGTGTATCATGCCAAGACAAACACAACGTGCTAAATGGAACCTCTTCATTTATTTAAATAAAAAAATATGTGCAAAAAAACCAAAACCCAACCCAGTGGATAATTGGAGTGGAGTGGATCCAGACTGGAATCGTCTGTCTCATGTCTTCAGAGTGTCTGAAGGAGAAGCAGTGAGGACTATCTCACTAGTATACCTCAGCAATGTAGGACATGGAGATAGCAGATAAGTTATTAAAACTGCTTAGATCCACCAAGGGACTCGGAGCTCTTTTAGAAGACAAAGGTTGTAATCGGGTGTAAACCAGCACTTTTAGCTACAGCTGATATGGACTAAGAGATTATCAAAAACAGCCTGTTCTCAGCTGTTCACCAGTTACCTTCCTTACAGGCATTTGCCTCCCTCCCCGTTTCCAGTTCAGATCTGCCAGTATCATTGTCGCTTCCTGCTGGCCAAAATAGTCTATTTAAAAAAAAAATTTAAAATCCTATAAAAAATATTAAGGCTGAACAAGATTGTTTTGTCTCAACTGGGTTGAAGCATAAGCCTGGAGATGTGCTATGGACGTGGTAGCCAACCACGTCACGCTTGGGGCTGGGCTAGAACTGACAATATCTTGGTGTGGATCAGCAGTAGCCTAAACAACATCTCTGAGCACAGTCTAACTTTAGTGTTTTAACATCATGGACTTTCTCCATACTAACTGTAGAGATATCTGGAGCTCTCCAATGGCCACCCTTCTGCTTGTGCTGACCTGCCAAGCCATTTAAGCCATGTTGAGCTGCTCAGAGACCTACCTCACATTAAAGATCTGATGGGTTTCTCAAGCTCTGGGTTTCCCCTGCCTTTCATAGCTGGTATGCTCAACCAAACAGGCACTCTTGGAACACACCTAATTTGAGCTATCTAATTTGGGAGGAGGGAAGGGGAAAAGTGACCATGTATCCAATAACTTCAGATATGGGAGATTCAATTTTGAAGGAATGCTACAAGTGCTCCCAAGTGCATTGTTCAAAAATGGCACAAACAGGCTTCTTCAAGACATGCAGCTGTTCTACTTAGCATGAAATAATTCTGCAGATGCCTTCAGGAACAGGTCAGAGTAAAAGCCAGTGCCCATATTAGCAGCACGTCAGGTACATTGAGTGTCTACAGCTCCCATGAAGGAGCACAATGAAATAAAAATTCTCAGCTGAGATGGGTCACCGTTAGGAAAAATAAGGCAACTTTGTGTGGACATATGCACTCACAGACAGTGGCAGACTATTTTAATTTTAAGGGATTGCCTGTGATAAGAAACAACCGGGAAGAGGAGAGTGAAAAACTGGAAAGAAGCTAAAGGACTCCAGGAAATTCCATCAAATCCCAGTATAGACATCGTCTCACATGTTGAACAGTGTGATGCTGCAGTGCTGGAGGAGTTATCTCGTTTATATGGAGTATTGCAATGTTGCTGTGTTTGGTGAAAGTACCTGTTAGAAGAGCAAGATGGAGTGACATAAGTCACTTGCATAAATGTTTTGGGACTGAAAAATACTGAAATATGGTCCATGGAAAGAATTAAAGGAGCGATTCTCCCTCGTTTCTATTGGGA
>NW_010341037.1:17770-26534 GCF_000700745.2 Antrostomus carolinensis
TCAAAGGGATGTAAATTCACATTAATTGGTTTCTATTCTTCGGCTGTTTAAGCACTTTAGAAAATGTCACTATGAGTCAATAAAGATGTGCTAATAAATTACATCAGGGAGTTTAACATTAGCATCCCACTATTAAATTAATTCCTCAAGGGTTTATTATATGGCTTCTAAAAGAAGTTGTCTCCTAATAGACTGAGTTAGATGAAAAATAGTAGTAACCTCAGTGCGGTGTAAGTAGCCTGACTTTGACATCCTGAAGTTTGAATACTGACATGTAAAATCGGAATGTTCTTTCTCATCCTGACCCAGTGTCCACAGAAGTCAGACAGAAAATTTCTGATTACTCCAACAGGTCTTGACTCAGGCTTTCAATAGGGCTTTTCCCACCCTGTTTAATGTCTGACCTCATAAAGCTTCATTCCTGTAACAAAAAACTCCTGGGGAATCTCATTTTGTCCATTACCTGACTTCTGCCTAATTTCTTAGAAATAGCAAGGTCCTTTGCTGGCACCATGGAACTCAGAACAAATCTGAAGGCTGGTGAATATGTAGCTTCTTTCAACACATCCACATCTAGACAATAAGGTTTTCTAGAGTACAGGATTAATTGGGTTTTGACTAATACTAAGCAACTTATAGGCTGAGAGAGTTGGGGCTGTTCAGCCTGGAGAAGAGAAGGCTCCGGGGAGATCTTATAGCGGCCTCCCAGTACCTGAAGGGGCTCCAGGAAGGCTGGGGAGGGACCTTTTATAAGGGCAATTAATGACAGAACAAGGGGAAATGGCTTTAAACTGGCAGAGGGGAGATGGAGCTGAGATGTGAGGAAGAAATTCTTTGGTGTGAGGGTGGTGAGACAGTGTCCCAGGTTGTCCAGAGAAGCTGTGGCTGCTCCTCCCTGGAAGTGTTGAAGGCCAGGCTGGATGAGGCTTTGAGCAACCTGGTCTAGTGGAAGGTGTCCCAGCTGATGGCAGGGGGGTTGGAACTGGATGAGCTTTGAGGTCCCTTCCAACCCAAACCATTCTATGATTCTAACTCTGGTGAGAGGGTGAGAGCTCTCAGTTCCAGTTCCAGTTTGTGAGATACAAGAGTTATGCACATCTGGAAACACTAAATAAGAGTGGTGCAGGATGAGACCTGTAATAACTTCTGATGTTAGAACCCCACCCTGCAACCAAGCTTATCCACTGTCTGGGACATTGCAGTCCAGCAGTTAATGTGCTGTGGAGCTGTGTACTTTACTCCTGGCCTACAAACCACATTGTATGAACTACAACAACTCTGGAAGCCTCAACTTCCCTCTGTTTAAAGGAAGAGGATGATAATTGTTTTTCACAAACCTTTGGGAGGTGCTTGCTTTGTTTCATTAGCACAGACTTGCTTATTATTACTCAGACAGCACGAAAAATCCAAAGAAGCAAGAATTTTTTAGATGATGGCAGTGATTTTTTTTTTTTATGTCATGTTTTGCTGCATTGGTAGCGTAACAAACTGAAAAACCACAGCTCTCTTTGAACTTCACTTTCTTCCTGCACACGGAGTTTTTCAATTTCACAGCTCACCACTGACTCCAGAGCAGGAGCAGAGGGGAGAAAAGAAGTGATGATTTTGGCAGCGACACTGTTAACGATTTGCTAAAATAGCAGCTTGGCAAATCTGGTTTCTCAAATAACTCATGTTTTGTTAATTACTGACAGAACGTGAAACCATGTGGAGAAATGGGCAAGTGTGGCCCTTGACTCACCACTGCCTGGCTGAGCTCAGCAGGTGGGAGCAAACTGTCTCCAAGAAAGGCACTGGGCAGCAATTGCTGCCCCAGTTCATGAGGCTCAGCAGATAGATGCAAGGGGAGAGGTTCTGGGACCCAGGGATGGGATGCCCAAAAGGGGCTCTTTCCACCCTCAGCTTGCTGGGCCAGTAGGAGGTTGGAAATCTTGCCAAAAACGAATGTGAAGAGGGTGCTCAGCCCCCAGGGGTTCCTGGTGAGGTATCCCTTTCCCTTTCCTCAGTCATGGTTTGATAGGGATAAAGATGAAGCATGGGATGGCTTCAGGGAACTGTTGGTCTTAGTTCTGTCCCATGTGGAAAATCAGAGGGATCTGGCCACTCTAGATCACCAATGACTTTGTAGCACTCAGGGATATGGCTTAGTGGGCACAGTGGTGATGAGTTGACGGTTGGACTGGATGATCTTAGAGGTCTTTTCCAACCTTAATGATTCTGTGATTCTGTGACATGGAAACATCCCTTCAGGGGCCAGTGAGTTTGCCTTGGAATACATTTTCAGAGGTAGGTGGAGCCAGGTCACCTTACCCATGCTTACTTCAGACTAGGGACCACATCTCACAAAAAGCAGCAAAGCATGAGATGGATATCTGAAGTACATGTGGGCAAAGTAGGCCAGAGTAGACACTCTTCTTGCAGTTCATCTATCAGCATTTCCTGGCCACCTGAAAGTTCACATGGGGCAGCATCTCCACATACTTTGATCTCTACCTACTTTGAATGATGTTCAGTCTCCCTGGATCAACCAACACAGCACAAAACATGGACTTGTTGAGCAAGCTTCTGCTGAACTTTGGGCTGGGATCTCCTCAGCAGAAACATGGAAGCTTTGTATGAACAGGTACTTGTTCTGTAGCTCTTGCCCTTCCTGCTCCTCTCCCACTGAGTGTGATGGGACCCTGGTACCAGAACATGAGGAAATTCAAAGACATAAGAAAATGGAAAATTCAAAGCTAATGAAAGACAGATGATTTCTTATGCCTGTGTGCATGTAAATAATCTATTCACTGCTGCAGGAGATCTCAGGGGCCAGGAACACAGAAGGTTGGTTGTTTTTTTTCTTTTTTTAAAGGATCTGATACCTCATGAGATAACAAAAATATCCAGCCAGGTTAACAAATTTGACAAAAGCAAAAGAAACTCTCGAACTTCAAGGTTTATACCCATCTCTGAGTGAAGACTAGGATCAAAGTATTCATAGAATAGAATCCCGGACTGGTTTGGGTGGGAAGGGACCTTAAAGCTCATCCAGTCCCAACCCCCCTGCCATCAGCAGGGACACCTTCCACTAGACCAGGTTGCTCAAAGCCTCATCCAACCTGGCCTTCAACACTTCCAGGGAGGAGCAGCCACAGCTTCTCTGGGCAACCTGGGACACTGTCTCACCACCCTCACACCAAAGAATTTCTTCCTATTATCTAATCTAAACCTCCCCTATTTCCTGGGAAGCAGGGTTCCTAAGGATGCTTGTGTGGTGACAAGATACTGGACTAGCAAGACTGTTGGCCATGTAAAGCTATTCATGCAGAACTGTTCTCCTAATGATCCCATGGCAACTGATTTTTTTGACCTGTGTTTATTGTATTAGGTAAATGTCACAACCACTTTTTGTCTTTTTATTAGCATAGCTCATGGAGTGGCTGTTTGTGTCTGTATTTGTGTATGCAGAACACATAGACATCCTTACACAGAAGTCCTTTGGTGTCACTTTTCCCAGAGCAGTTCAACACTTTGCATATGAAATGAAATTTTTATAGAAATAATACTACAAAGATCATTTTTTTCCAACCTTTTTTTTTTTTTCTTCCCCTTTTTATTAATGCAGAAGAGAAATGGAAAAAGTGAGTCAGGCTATATCTGTAATCACACGGCATGAAGAGAAATTCGATTTCAGAGATGCTGAGCTCTGTGTCTCAGCGCAGGAGGAAGTCTGCAAACTTGGGCTGTACCACTCACATCGCAGATCTGGCATTTGTGATTGATAAACTGTTTTGAGAAGCAGCAGCATCTCAGCCCTGATTAGTCAAAGATATTTTGCAACCATCCTCACACCGAAGTTAACTGGAGCTAAGGAAGTATTCTGGGAAATCAAGCCTGTGCAGTGAAGAGAGGCTGCTAACTTTGGCTCTTCCAGAAACTCATTGTTTGACCTCCAGCACATCAGAAGAAGGGCAGGAGGATCCAAGAGTGATCACAGAACCACAGAATGGCCTGGGTGGGAGGGGACATTGAAGACTATCTTGTTCCAACCCCCCTGCCATCAGCAGGGACACCTTCCACTAGACCAGGTTGCTCAAAGCCTCATCCAGCCTGGCCTTCAACACTTCCAGGGAGGAGCAGCCACAGCTTCTCTGGCCAACGTGGGACAGGGTCTCACCACCCTCACACCAAAGAATTTCTTCCTCACATCTCAGCTCCATCTCCCCTCTTCCAGTTTAAAGCCTCTTCCCCTTGTTCTGTCATTAATTGCCCTTATAAAAGGTCCCTCCCCAGCCTTCCTGGAGCCCCTTCAGGTACTGGAAGGCCACTAGAAGGTCTCCCTGGAGCCTTCTCTTCTCCAGGCTGAACAGCCCCAACTCTCTCAGCCTGTCCTCACAGCAGAGCTGCTCCAGCCCTGGCATCATCCTGGTGGCCTCCTCTGCACTGGCTCCAGTAGCTCCATGTCCTTGTGCTGTTGGTGGCCCCAGCACTGGAGGCAGCACTGCAGGTGGGGTGTCAGGAGAGCGGAGCAGAGGGGCAGAATCCCCTCCCTCCACCTGCTGCCCACGCTGCTCTGGGTGAAGGACACAGTTACTGGCCTCTGGGCTGTGAGTGTGCATTGCTGGCTCATGTTGAACTTCTCGTCCACCAACTTGTCCATCTGGGGCTGCTCTTCCATCATTGGGCTGTCCCTCTTTACCTAGCATTTGTTTTTCTTGCTATCCATCAGGATCTCATTTCCTCAGCCCATAACAAAAAGGCAGGGGCGGGAAAAAAAATCTCCTAGGAAGAGATTTTTGAGTTATGAAGTCCAAACCCTGGTCCCAGAAAATCTTGCTGACTGGTTTCTCCCTTCTTACAAAATATAGAGGAGAAAGTACTACTCTGTGAACTAAAATTTTGCTGGATGAAGCACTGAGTAATGTTTCTGCTTGCAGTCAGCTTCCCCATCATGCACACTCCCTCCTGCTGCTGGGTAGAGAAGACAGACAACCCTTCTGCCCACAGAGAGAGGAACATCCTTGTCCCACCACCTGGTGCTCCTCCTGGCTGATGGTTCAGCTCCACACACCCACCTCCACACTTGAGGCTGCTCTCCAGCATCCCAAGCACGGCTACTTGCCACCAGCAGGTCCTTTGCCTTGACCTCTAAACGATGGAACTGTGTTTAAAGAGTGAAGGGATAAAAAAGAGAAGAAACCAAGTGATGGCTGGGATGAAAGCAAAGACCAAAACGACAGGGCAAAGTACAAAGAGGGGGAAAAAAAAGGAAAGAGAGAAAAAGAGGTGGGAGACTTGGGAATATTGACATTTATTTTGTTTGAGAGGATTTATTTTTTAAAGCTGCTTGGAAATGTGGAGGGGTTGGGTTGGTTTTTTTTTCCTTACAGGTGTTGTGTTTCCATTTTTACAATTAGAAGGATCTCCTTTATATATTTAGCAGTATTTAAAGGGGACTGGGAAGATAAGGCTGCTGAGGAATGCTTCAGGCTAAAGCGAGGTTCTCCAAACTGGCTTTTTTTTTTTTGTGCCAATGTGAATCACTTAATAATTCATATTTCAGAATACATTAATGCAAATGATAATTTGAGCTTGCTATTGAATTTTTAAATATGCAATACAAGCAATTTATGTTTCTGTTCGTTTTCCCAGGTAAAACTGTTTAGACATTTTTAACATATGCTTGGTTTCACTCATCGTATATCATCCCCTTGTTTTAATTTGGGGTAATTAAAAATTAGAAGCATGGCAAATAATACATGGAGACCTGTGTTCATGGAAAATCAACACGGAACTGAGAATCTTGCACGTTGAATGAAAGAGATTTTTTTTCAGTGATGCTGCAGTAGCAAAATAGTGGTGTCTTGTGTTTATGCAGCTAATCTATATCTAAATAGTAATTACTGTGATTAATCTGTATCTATCTCTTTCTTTGAATCATCAGGGGTTTTTTATGGATTTTTTTTCCTTTTTTTTTTTAGATTTACAAGGAATATTTGCTGTAAGAAGGACAAATGTTGTTCTTCTCCTACTGGGCTGGCTAGATAATTAGACTACTGAAAATCAGAGGGTATTGAGGATTCACTTTCTTTTCTTTTTTTTCTTTTTTTTTCTTTTTTTTTCTTTTTTTTTCTTTTTTTTTTTGTTTCTGGAAAAAAATTGTCAGCTTTGACCCCACTTTTCAGAAGCACAGTGGGAGCTCAAGAGGCAGGCGAGCTGTGAGACCCACATGAGACTGAGGATTCACTTTCTTTTCTTTTTTTCTTTTTTTTCTTTTTTTTTTTTTTGTTTCTGGAAAAAAATTGTCAGCTTTGACCCCACTTTTCAGAAGCACAGTGGGAGCTCAAGAGGCAGGCGAGCTGTGAGACCCACATGAGACTTTTCATAAGGGCAGTTAATGACAGAACAAGGGGAAATGGCTTTCAACTGGAAGAGGGGAGGTTTAGATGAGATGTGAGGAAGAAATTGTTTGGTGTGAGGGTG
This sequence comes from Antrostomus carolinensis, assembly GCF_000700745.2. NCBI lineage: Eukaryota > Metazoa > Chordata > Aves > Caprimulgiformes > Caprimulgidae > Antrostomus > Antrostomus carolinensis. Next base: position 24,236 of record NW_010341037.1, read on the forward strand.
GTGAGACAGTGTCCCAGGTTGTCCAGAGAAGCTGTGGCTGCTCCTCCCTGGAAGTGTTGAAGGCCAGGCTGGATGAGGCTTTGAGCAACCTGGTCTAGTGGAAGGTGTCCCTGCTGCTGGCAGGGGGGTTGGAACTGGATGAGCTTTGAGGTCCCTTCCAACCCAAACCCTTCTATGATTCTTCAAGGGGTTGTGTAACTTTGCCATTCAACCATGCCTGTAATAAAGGTCAAGAAAGAGACTTCCACACCCTTTTCTCCATCTCTGGGGGAGATGCACCAGCCCCTCACCTTCCTACTTTTCCCTCCTGGGCAAGAGAAATAAAAAATGTTGCCTTCCATCCCTTTTCAGGACAGCAAAGCCATCCTTTAGCACTGACAGTATCAGACTGCATTCCACAAACACCTTCTAGCCCCTGGCTTCTACTTGGCTGTGACTGCTCAACTGTGATAAAGAGGTAACATTTCCTAGATACAAGATATACAGACAGATCTGACCCACCTAACTGCTGGACATATCCCTAAGCTCCCATATGCAAATCTCATCCTCTACTTTATCAAATATCAGCCATCTGGGGGGGGAAGGGGGGAGGAGAAGAAAAAATGAAGGTGCTATTAGAAAGGAAATGGTAATGAGAAGAAAAGAGATATCAAGGAACCAAAACAATTTGTTATAAATTAATATTACAACCTGGGGATATAAATATGTCTGGTTATTGGAACGCACATTCTCCCCCTTAAACCATTGGTAAAAGCATAAAACTTCCCACAACATGCTGTATTGGTCAATGTATCTCTGTAAGAAGGTGCTTTGTATCTCAGAGGTAGCAGAAGAGCCATTAGATGTGGGTGTTGCTATGGTAACTGCTCTCTTTTTTTAATTGAATAGCATAGTAAGTAGTCTTGTAAAACCCACCAACCCGGAACTTGCTGGTGCCCTAAGGCAGCATTAATGCAAGCACCTTTTCTTTGTCTTATTTCCTTCCTAGAGAGGTGCAGGTATCTCAGCACAAGCTACATCCTTACAGGGGTAGTAACTCTGCCAGGAGAATATGTCCAGCTGCCTCTTGGTAAAGAGATGATGAGCAGAAGGTCAGGTAAGATATACCAGCTTGATTCCAGGCCGCTTTACCTACCATGGGGTCAGGTAGAACAGAAGACTTTCCTCTTCTTTTGCAGCTGAGATGGGTGGTGAAAATCTTTTGTTAATGTGCCATCTTTCCCTTCTTACACACACACACAGATACACACATGGACTATCCCCCCACACACCCCAAGCCGTGGTGCTGTAGTGCAGCCAATTAGTAAACCATCCAAACGAAGCCGTCAACATCAGTCAGTTGGATGAGATTACTGTTGGTGTCAGATTTATCGTTTTTCTCTTGACATGTGTCAAGTGTGACTCTTGCTAAATCTCCCAAGACCTTCTACTTTTTTATAGTCCTCTTCTGTTCAGAAGAGCAGTGGTTCATTTGACTTCTGAGCTGGATCACCTGCCTGGATCTTGGATCCTGCCTGTTCTTGCTGCTGTATGTGTTTTCAGTCAGTAGCAGAGTATTTTTATAAGAGCACAAGAGCACCAGCCCTCCTCTGAGCATGGAGATTATCTCCCTGGTTGAAGCCAGGCTTGTTTAATTTGGTTAAACCAATTTTTCAGCTTCAGCTCCAGAATTCCCCCTGCCACTGCTGACAGGCATGCCCTGTCACAGTTTTGCTGTGGGATGCTCTGCATGCGGCTGTATCTCCTGTTTAATTGTCCTTGGCACTTGCAGCTCTCTCCTGGAGTCCTCACCAGACTGTACTTGACCTGACTGAAGTGTCCTCATACACCTCTTCAGAAAGCTGCCAGCAGCTGAAGGGGAACAGCCAACTCTTCCCTCACCCTTCCCCTCCACGCCTTGGCACAGCTGTAGTGTTCAGGCAGGTCCTGCCCCTGGCTCACACAAGACCTCTGACGTGACCCTGGGACCGCTGACTTTTCTCTCTCCATTGCAGTGTTGTGTCACTTTTTTTAACATTTATAATTCCCCACAACCCATCACCCCCACGTTATTCTGTGCAAACCCACTGAGTGGAGCACTTCCTTGGGATGAAGCAGAGAGAACTGGCTTTGATGCTGAAAGAGTAACTGTAAGAATCCCATTTTGTTTGGGATTTTCATTTATATGTTGTCTGGGGCAGAGTCCAGAGCTGAGATCTTGGGAATCCCCATTCAGGGGCTGCCAAACAAGGGTGGTACTGACACACGTTTTTGAGATAAGCACTTTTTTTTCTTAAATCTTAAAGGTTTAATAGAATCA
>NW_010341037.1:26564-32150 GCF_000700745.2 Antrostomus carolinensis
ATTATCATCTAATCCCCCCCCCCTCTGCCATGAGCAGGGACACCTTCCACTAGACCAGGTTGCTCAAAGCTTCATCTAACGTAGCCAACCAACCCTTCCTCGTCATCTAAAAGTTCTGCTTTGAATATTGCATGGTTTCAGTTTTGGCAGGGCTCAGACTGATCAGATCCAGAACCGTGGGTTTTCCTACCTAAGTCTCTCAAGAAGCTCTCAAAGTACCTGACACCTGCTGGCAGCATTGAGCTTTCTCCTAAATTGCTGTTGAAGGAGTGGGCACCTCCAAGCTGTATCCCGGGCTGGGCAGGTCAGCCCCCCAGTTCTCCTGGCACAGTTGTTTCATAGTAAGAAAAACAACTCGGGATTTATTGGGTTAGACTTTGCTCCCAGCCCCCTGCCTATATATTTCTTTTCCAATGGCATTTTGATGTTAAATAAAAAAAGGGTAGACAGAAATGATGCCAAATACAAATCTCAGCTTCAGACAAATGTAAACATCAGGCACTTCTGGAGACAGAATGGCCAGAGCCCATGATGCATTTATTAACCAAAAATGAGGAAATTCATCCCGCTTCAGAGACCTGAAGCGAACTTTGAGTGACACATAAAAATGGTGTTCCTCTGCCATTTGTGAAGTTAATTTCCCCCTAGAAGGAAGTTATGATCTTTAATCAAAGCCTTGTGAAAAGTGACTCATTTTGCTAGGGTGGCAAAGGCTTCTAATTTGTTTTGATATTTTTGGTCCTATCTAGGGAATGCCCTTTACTGGAAAAAGACAGATTAAAAAAATAGATAAGAAAAAGAGGAGGAAATGCTTGATGTGCACTTGAGGAGCCTGGATTTGTTCAAATATGAGCATGGAAAGTCTGAGTGATCTTCACATTCAGATCACAACTTGGCTGTAAAGGAAAGGTCACTTTTGCTTGTATTCTGGGGCAGCTTTTTCTCTTTTGTCCCCTTGGTAAGATCTCTCCTTTTGTATTATTATGGATGTACCTTGGTTTTGAACTTTTCCTTTTTTCTTTTTCTTTTTCTTTTTTCCTTTTTCTTTTTTTTTCTTTTTTTTTTTTTGTTGTTGTACAGAGAACCGATATTTCATCTTTTTAAAAAAAATTTAAAGGAAAAAGAAATAATATATGCACCACTGTGGAAAAGCATGTCTCTGTTCATACCTCTGCCTTTTACAGGAAAATATGTCATTCCTTTCAGATCCATGAATTAAGATGCACTATTTTTTGCTGAAGGCTATTTTAAATTAGGCTAATAAATTGCTGCTCTCTGCCTTACGTGATAATGCATTACATTATCTACTGATGTACACGTATTGTTTGACTCTAATGGTGTGGAAATTAAATGTTAGACATGGGCCAGATGTTCCTATAGATGAATATGAAGTATGACTCTGTCGTAGCTGAGTCTCAATGGGACAGAAGGTAGACAGTGAGGTTTCCTGAAAAAAAAAAAGCAACAAAAAAATCTTAAGTGGGTCACTCACATCCGCATCCAAGATCTGATCCTAACACCGAGCTGTTGAGGGGCATCATCAACCTGAGCTTCGTTATTACTCCTCGGCCAGAGCTGGCTCCTTTCTTATTGCAAATGCTTCAGTGCTTGTAAAGCCACAAAAAATGTCTCGTAGAGATGGTAAATGTTTCCTGTCCCCATCAGACTGACAGAAACAGCTCAGGGTGCATCCCTGGCTCCTGCTTTAGCTACAAACCTTTTGAAGCTCTCCCTCTGCCCTTCCCCCTCTCTCCCTGTGTATTTCCATGCAGTGGCTGAGGGGGCAAACAGATGTATTTTCCAGTGAATATTAATGAAGGTCCCCCACCGGCATCTCCTCACTGGAACAGACACGGGGAGAACAGTTTATAATCTCCCTCGCAGGGCTAAATTACCCAGTGACTCATAATCCAAGTGCCAGCAGAATGCTGCTGAACATGGGTATTTAGTATATTTGATAATGATGGACAAGGGCATTTTCCAAATTGGTAATAAAGCAACTTGGCTTTGGGAAGGTTCTGACGTGATGCAGCCCACTAGCACCTTCAAATAAATAAAATAATCCTGGCCATGAGATTAACTGGATGTTTTTATTTGTGTGTCTGTATGTGCATGCATGTTCATCCTGTGTTTAAGGTGGGAAGGAAGGACAATTTTTGCATTACCAGTAGAGGTCTGTGAGCAAACCAGAAGGGCTTTCAGGAGCAGTGTGTTGGTAATGCATGGATGCTTCCATGGATGCTGCATGTGACCCAAATGGGTCACATGAACTTGATTTTCTTTTTGCCAGCTCAGTGCAACTCTGCACTGAGGAATTTTTTTAACCCTGGCCCAGCATGCAGACAGCCCCAGTCTGGCAGGAGAGGGAGGGTGGGGAATTGCAGGGTGGGTGTGGGAAGGAGCAGTGGCATGTGGGAGCACAAATCAGCTTTGCAGCCAGGGGAAGGGCTTGTATAACTGGAGAATGCGGCGGATGAAATGACCAACACCGAGATGTCTTCAGGCATCAGCACTTTGTTGGAGCTTTGCAGTGCTTATACATCCTTTTTCCCTCCCCAGGCCCCAAGCACGCAGCACAGTTTCACAATTGATTTGTTTCCCCTTATCACACACGCACCAAAATAATTGACATAATTGGATAATTCCACCTGTCCACGAGCCATTCTTCTACTGCTGACTGGTTACTGATAACAGCTCACAAACCATCCTTATTTTGTCTCACACACGTTCCTTCTTGCTTTTTCCACACTTTGTTTTATTTTTCACTCAAGGTCAGGAATTAATTGCTCAAGGCTGAGGCCGCCTGCAGCTTCGGCTCTTAAAGCACCAACAGGAGAAAGGTGCCTTGAAGAAGGAAGTGAGGTGAAGGAGAGCTGGCTGCAGCCTGTGGCCATAGCACCCTGTGTCATGTGTCATGGCTGTAGGAATTGCCAAAGGGACCTTGCTGGGAACAAGCTGGAGCCCTGACCAGGGACGATGCTGTAGCACTGGCCCCAGGTAAAAGCCACCATCAGGTCTTCAGCATATGATTTGTAGAAAGCAAGACTGGGTCTGTTTTGCTGGGAGAAGAGGAGACTGCGGGGGGATCTCATCAATGCTTATAAATATCTAAAGAAGGATAAGGCCAACCTCTTCTCAGTGGTGTCCAGTATCAGGACAAGGAGCAACTGGCACAAACTGGAAAACACGAGGTTCGACCTAAACATAGGGAAATACTTCTTTACTGTGAGCCCTGTGGGACAGGCTGCCCAGAGAGGGTGTGGAGTCTCCATCTCTGGAGATGTTCAAACCCACCTGGACTTGTTCTTGTGTGATCTACTGTAGGTGACCCTGCTCTAGCAGGTGGGTTGGTCTGGATGATCTTCAGAGGTCACTTCCAGCCCCAGCCTCTCTGTGATTCTGTGTCAAGCTCATTCCCCATCTAGCTGCAGCGTTTCTCGGGCCTCTTCAGTGACAGGCACCGTTGAATATATTGGAGGATATTTTGATCGCAGCTAACAGAGGGCTATCCAGATTGCTCCTAACTTTTTAGCACAGTAAACATGGAAAATAAGTGCCTGGGGAAAGAAAAAAAAAGCCTGTCCTTGCAGTAGCTGATAATTTTTCACTAAAACTTAATCTATCAATCTAGTTACTGTGTGAGAGGGAGAGAACCAGCCCGGAATGATTTAGGATGTGGTTGATCTGAGATGGCTGCCAGCTCTGTGGTCCTGTGCAGCAGTCAAACCTAGACAAGGCACAGGGGAAGGATGGTCCCACCAGCCTGGCCTCCATCATACATCTCATAGGCCAGGAGAGTCTGTCAGAGCCTGGAGTGGGTTTCTGTCAGAAGGTGATGTGGTCTCCAACCTCACTGAGCTCCCATGGAAAGCAGGGTTTGCAGTGGTTGGGTGTCTTTGAGGGTACCAGGAGAAGCACGAGCACTTCTGCCTGTGATGCTGCAGTGCTAGTTTCCTCCCTGGTCAGACAGTGCTGAGCCTGGCTCAGGAGGGCCAGATGCCATGGCAGGTGGGCACCATTTGGGATGGGCACCAGAGCATAGGACCTTCCTCCTGGGCACCCTTGACATCTGCATTCCCACTCTTCTGTGGATGGGAGAGGGTGATGGTGGTGTGAGTTACTTTTTGCTCTCTAATGAAACTGGTCCAAAGTACTTTAAAATGTGAAGGTAGAGAGGGTTCATTTGACATAATGTCATATCTGCTGTCTTCACACCTTTTCTCTCCCAGAATCAACATTAACCATGTTGTTCCTGAATGAAGAACAACAAAACAACAGTAGAGTTGCCAGCTTTGATACCAGTTTTGGGTGTGGATGGAGGCGGGAGAGAATGGCATGTGTTCATCTGCGTTTCAGGAATAACGAACCTCAAACCTGAAGTTATTTCCGGTTTGAAAATAATGCTCAGGCAGATTTTTATTGTCAGTGCCAGTTTAGGTCACTGGATGGTCCCCAGCATCTGAGCTCTTGCAAATCACCTACAAGCTTCTCCTCCACCACAGTGAAAACTGTATTTGATATTTAAGTGAAGCTGATCACCACGTAGCTGGAGAAACATCTGAGAGAAAGTGAGGGGAAGAGAGAGAGACACAGGGACTAAAAATGTGCAGAAAAAGTGGTAGAAGGGCTCCAAAACTTAAAACCATACAAATCTTTCTCTTTATCTATCTGGCATTTAGATAGCAAAGACTGCCTAGATCAATACATTCATATGCACATGCTCACATGGTCCCTTGAACAAGCAGACAGAGTTTGTCATCTGGCCCTCATAGTCAAAATAAGGGTAGAGACGACCCTATCTCGTCTATGAGAGTGCCTGGAGTGGCCTTGATTACCTATTGAGGCATTTTAGTCTGAGAGAACAAGTTTCTTACCTATCTCATAACACCTCCCTTGGTTCTAACACGACATGTGCCTTCTGTATTCACTAGTTTTCCTGCAACTCACATTTCAAAGGGCTGTAGCTCTTCAGTGGGAGGAAACCAGAGCAAGCCAATAGGAACTCTTCAGATAATATGTCTCAAGAAACCAGCAGGTTTTCCACACTCACACAGCAGCAAGAATTTTGGCAACAGTGCCCTCACTTTACTGCAGTGGAAAAAAATGTCATCAATTCTTAATTCAGTGGAAACTACTCAATTAAAAATCCCTAAAGTATCTGGATCCAGGGAAATTCAGGGCTTGATTCTGCAACTGTTAACTGGATGGGCATATTCCTCTTGTACTCTGTAGGACCAAGATTAATCCTTGGTTAAAGAAGCTTCAGGAAAATACAAGCAGTATTTAGTGATCAGGGGGAAAAAAACCCAACCTAAATATTGTCTTTTCCTTAGAAAGAAGGAGCACTTTGCTGTAGGTCTGCACAACCCCCGGCAGCACCACAGGCTTGGGGAGGAGTGGCTGGAGAGCTGCTCAGCAGAGAGGGACCTGGGGGTGTTGATTGATAGCCGGCTGAATGTGAGTCAGCAGAGTGGCCAGGTGGCCAAGAAGGCCAAGGGCATCCTGGCCTGGATCAGCACCAGTGTGGCCAGTAGGAGCAGGGAAATTGACTTATTCCTGTACTCAGCACTAGTGAGGCTGCACCTT
>NW_010341038.1:0-228 GCF_000700745.2 Antrostomus carolinensis
TTCCTGCTTGGGCAGCCGTGGCCCAGCCCTGGGGGCTCCCCGCTCCCCTCCAGCTTCACCTGTCCACCTTTGCTCCATAGGCGGGAACCTCAGCTTCCCCTACTCCCCCGGACTGACCTACAACAGCATCTACTCGCCTGGTCCCCATCCCGTGGGGGGCTACCAGGGGGGAGTGCAGATGAAGGGCCCCGAGGCGGCGGGGGCTGGGAGCGACAGGCAGGGGCCTGG
>NW_010341038.1:253-1774 GCF_000700745.2 Antrostomus carolinensis
AAGCACGGTAGGCTGGGCTGGAACGGGGCCCGGGGGACATCACTCGGGAGAGGGGACACAGGTCGGGGACCTTTTGGGGGCCAGGAGCCGCTCTCCTCTGTGCCCAGGGGATGCAGGAAGGTGGATGGGGCTGCTGCTCCTGGAGGTGACATCCTGCTTTGTCCCCCAGCCCAGCTCTGCCAGCTGTGGATGCTGGGGATGGCCCGTCGTAATGCCCATGCCCTGCTTGACTACTCGGTCACTGCTGACCCCCGCATGCTGCTGGCGGTCCAGAGGCACCTGGCTGCATCACAGGATGAGAACGGAGACACGTGAGTGCATCAGGGTTCAGGGGGCAGAGCAAGGAAGCCTTGTTGGCCGTCGTGGGGACTTGGGGCAGGGTGGGATGTGACGGGGGAGACGTGGAGCTGAGCCAGGGGCCATTGCCACTCTGTCTGCAGGCCTTTGCACCTCGCTGTTATCCATGAGCAGACGGCTGTGATCAAGCAGCTGATTGAGGTTGTTGTTAGCATCCCCAGCCAGCAGATCATCAACATCTCCAACAACCTGCAGCAGGTACATATTTTCCAGGACAGCCAGTTTTCTTCTGCCTGGGGTTTGCTCCAGTTTCCCAACCCTGGGGCTCCCGTTGCTGCTCCCAGGGCAGGGAGCCTGCAGGGCTGAGCACGGTGGGGCCACGCTGGCAAGGACAGTGGTGCAGGCCTCAGCTCTTCCTGCGAGCACTGCTGATGGGGTGCTGCTGTCCCACAGACACCGCTGCATCTGGCAGTCATCACCAAGCAGCCCCAAGTGGTCCAGCTCCTGCTGCAAGCCCGCGCTGACCCCACCTTGCTGGACCGCTACGGGAATTCCCTGCTACACCTGGCGCTCCAGGCTGGTGATGAAGAGATGCTGAGGACACTGCTGGCCCACCTGGGCTCAGCTACTCCATACCTGCTCCACTTGCCCAGTTTCCATGGTGAGTGGGGCTGGGAGACGATGAGCAGGAGCCCAGCAATGCTATCATGGGCTCAGACGGAGGGCTGCTGAGCCTCTGGTCTTGTTGCAGGCCTCCTGCCCGTTCATTTGGCTGTGAAGGCAAAGAGTTTGGCCTGCCTGGACCTGCTGGTCAGGAAGGGAGCAGACGTGAACGCAGTGGAGAGGCAGGGCGGGAGGACCCCGCTGCACCTGGCTGTGGAGATGGAGAACCTGAACATGGCCACCCACCTGGTGAAGAAGGTATGGGGGGATGATGTGTTGGTGGCTGTGGGATGGGGTGCAGCCTCCCCCAGGGTCCTGGAGGTGGTGGGAGTCCACTGTCGTGTTGGGGTGACCAGGGGCCAGGAGGGCAGCAGTGCCCAGGCAGCCCATTCTTACAGCCTCATGCCTTTCTCCATAGCTGGGAGCAGATGTCAACAGGCGGACCTTTGCGGGGAACACGCCCCTGCATCTGGCTGCAGGCCTGGGCTCCCCCACCCTCACCAAACTGCTCCTCAAATCTGGTAAGGCACTGTCCTCCCTGCCCTCCCCACAGCCCCAGCT
>NW_010341039.1:0-248 GCF_000700745.2 Antrostomus carolinensis
CCCTGCCTGCGGCTGGGGACAAGGACACGCCACACCCAGAGCCTCAAAGGGCGTCCCCCCGCTCCGGCAGATTGCGGAGCTGTGCTTTGCTCCCCCAGAATGCTTTCTGCACCCCCAGGTCCGTGCCCAGCAGCAACTGCTGCCTCACACACACACAGGACAGGAGCCCGAGGGAGGTGCTGGGTGAGGCAGGGGGCAGAGGAAAGCACCGACACCGGGTTATTGCGCATTACTCCTTTATTGCACTG
>NW_010341041.1:0-2443 GCF_000700745.2 Antrostomus carolinensis
AACCCAAACCAGTCTGGGATTCTGTGATCACCAGCATGGGAAATACAAGGACTGACTATCATCCTCCCAAATATATTGAGCAAGAAGATGCCATTTTTGTAGTCAAAATATTTTAATACATTTTCTGCAGTTCCCCTGACCTGAGCTGAACATCTGGCCTGAGTCCTGCTCATGGCCTGATACCCCATCCCATTCTCCAGCAGTCCTGCTCCCAGGGGCTGCAGAGGACTCTCCAGCCATCTAGACCACTTCGTACAGGTACTGCCCATCCCCAAAATCCATCAGATCTGGTCGTATCCTAATTAGGCCAGCAAGGCAGGCAACCTTTCTCCAGGTCTAGAAACAGTTCCCTCAAGCAGCAACCAAAACATCCATATGAAGACACTTCTTCATCCCCTTCCACGTATTTCCAGTTTCACTCCTTCCATAGGAGCTAGGCAGCTTCATCCATGGAGCTGGTGCCATGTTCATCTTTGCTATCCCATCACCAAAAGCAGCTGGTTTTGGAAAAATATGGAATTTCCCCATTTACTCCAGAGCTCCATGGTTGGGTTTTCCTGGGAAAATCAATCCTCCCCTCCCCCCCAAAAAAAACCTCAGGGAAAAATCAATTTACGACAGTGAAATGTGGTTTTTTTTTGCAGGGTTGAAGCCCATTTCAAGTTTGACTTCTGAATTTACTTTTGTGTAGACTCCTAAATTGTTAAGTACGGCGCACATGCCTTAATTAAATAAACTCTAGCTCTGGCAGCAATATTTTATCAGGGAAACCCAAACAATTGCTTCTGACATCATTTAACTTCTCCTGCTTTCTTTTGCTTTTCCTTGTCAAAATATTCAGCCAAACTGGCACGTTCTCACCAAGTATTTAGATTATTTTTTTTGCAGACATTTTTACAACCTATTTGCATTTTTTTTTTTTTAATGGAAAATTCTTCCATCTGTTTATTTCCCTTTTGCAACCGGCTGGGGTGACTGGTGATAGAGAGATCAGCTAAAAACCCAACGGCGCCGGAGAAGTTCTCAATGGACAGCAGCGTGGCTTTCCCCAGGCTCACTCCTCATGTTTTCTCCTCAAAGGTATTTTCTTATCTACTCAGGGATCCCGCTTGTGAAAATAAATCATCCCAGACGTCCTTTCTCTGCAAACTTCAGCAAATAAAAGGTGGCAAATTATTTGCAAAGCTCAAAACCAAACCCACGTGGACAAAGGCATTTTCCAAACCTGAGCTCCAGATGCAGCCCAATGTAAACAGCATATTTTTTTTCAGGAATATTATTAATATTTTTATAGAATATGAGTTACTTGGATAAGCAGAGTCACTTTTTTCTCTTTTAATATGTACAAAATTGTCTATTTTTTTGGAAGGGAATAAAAGCAGAGCTTCAGCGCCCTGGTCCCCACCTGCAACTTGTCCAGACTCCATTCTCATTGCTCTTTTTTTAGAGAATATCAACTTTTTGAGAGTATTTCTGCCCTTTTCTGTACATTCACACAGCATTAAACAGGGAATAATTCACTCCCATAACTCAGCTGGTGTTACTTTAATATCTAGACACCATAGTGATCCATATCCCACTGTATTATTTGCAGAATAAGAGCTGATGGATCCCCAAACATGGTTTATCTCCCCAAAACTGTCGTGTTTACGATGTCTTCCAAAGGTGTGAACTTTTACACCCCCTCACAGAGTAAAGTGTATTTTTAGAAGCATCTTGTGATAAATAAATTCCTGCTCTGGGCAGCTCCCTGGCCAAACAAAGGAATTGCTTGATGGAATTGCTGCCTAGTGACGGTGTTTCACAGCCCAGCTCTTGGGTTTCACTGTTGGAAGGGTGGCTTGTCCTCAGAGCAGGGAAAATCTACGATAATTAATGCTAATAAAATATATAAGAAGGACATAATTTAGTTTAAGGGTTAAGAGTTTAGATTACAAGCAGTGTGCCAAATAAAACACACTGGTGATTAAATCTCATGCGGAGCTCCAGGGTGCCCCAGGTGTCCATGTGCTCCTGGGAGGGAAATCAGGTCACTTGAACCAGGGCAGAGAGAGGTGAGAAAATGAGTATAAACTGATTGAATCATAGAATTGTCAAATGTTTTGAGTTGGAAGGGGCCTTTCAAGGTCACCTAGTCCAACCCCCCTGCAATGACAGGGACATCTTCAACCAGATCAGGTTGCTCAGAGCCCCATCCAACCTGAGCTTGAATGTTTCCAGGGACGGGGCTTCTACCACCTCTCTGGGCAACCTGGACCAGTGTCTCACCACCCTCGGTGTAAAAAAGTTCTTCCTTATATCTCATCTAAATCTCCCCTCTTTTAGTTTAGAACCACCACCCCTTGTCCTATCACCACAGGTCCTGCTAAAAAGTCAGTCCCCATCTTTCTTATAGGCCATCTTTAAGTATTAAAAGGTCACTAGAAGGTCTCCCCGGAGCCTT